>NW_022436991.1:9855249-9865211 GCF_009761245.1 Sapajus apella | reverse complement strand
AGGATGAATGGAAAGGTGGATGATGCAGGATGAATGGATGGAGGACGGCTGGGTTTGTGGGTGGGAGAATGGAAGGGTGGGTGATGGAGGGTGAATGGATGGAGCATGGCTGGGTGTGTGGGCAGAAGGATGGAAGGGTGGGTGATGGAGAATGCATGGATGGAGCATGGCTGGATATGTGGGTGGACGGAGGATGAATGGATGGCAGGGTGGATGGAGAGCGACAGAGGGAAGCACAGGTTCCCCCTTAGAGGGTGTTAGACTCAGAGTCCTCATGGCTGCCTTTCTTCTCTCTCACACCCAGTGCCTCCTCCTCAAGGCTTGCTCCAGGATGTAACCCATGTGGGAAGGTGTCTGAGGAGCTGCTCTGTGTCCAAACTCCTGCCCCGAGGTTCTGGTCCCCACTTCCCTGTCTTCCCCAGCCCCGCCCAGGCTCAGGCTCACCTGCTCAGGGTGATATTGGTGCTTTGGTCCCGCTCCTGAGACAAGACGTGGAAAATCCAGTCCTGGAACCCAAGAAGGCAGCTGCAAAAGTTGCCATCCGCGACATCCCTCCCAGTCATGGCCCTGCTCCCTGGAGGAGGAAGTCCACAGCCCTGCCCCTTCCTGAGGCCCCTGGGAATCACAGTTTGGATGAGGAGCAGGAGGAAGGTTTTAGCGGAAGCTGTGGCTGCTGTTCTAGGGGAGAAGGGACTCGGGCCTCCAGACTCTTCCCCGGCAGGCCTGGCCTCCCTACCCGGCTCTTTCCTACCTGTGGTCCTCACACTTCCTGCTCCCTCTGCCTGGAATCCTCCCCAGCTCTGCCCATGCTGGCTCAGCCTCTGCCTCCAGGTGTCAGCTCAAATACCACCTTTTTAGAGAGGCCTTCCCTGACCATTCTATCTAGTGTTTTCCCAGAGGCCAGGCATGGTGGCTCACACCTATAATCCCAGCATTTTCCGAGGCCTCGGTGGGAGGATCGCTTGAGGCCAGGAGTTCAAGACCAGCCTGGGCAACATAGCGAGGCTCCATCTCTGCAAAAAGTTTAACAATTAGCCAGGCCTGGTGGCATGTGCCTGTAGTCCCAGCTGAGGACCACAGCTGAGGCAGGAGGATCACTTGAGCCCAGGAGTTTGAGGCTTCAGTGAGCCATGATCACATCACTGTACTCAGCCTGGGCAACAGAGCAAGCCCCTGTCTCTAAAAATAAAAAATAAAGTAAAAATACAGAAATAAAGTAGTTTCCCCCAGTTATCCTCTCCCATCACCTGTTTATTTCACGGCCACGATCACACTTTGAAATGATCTTATTTCTGTTTGTGATCTTGGCCCTCTCCTATTAGAATGTAAGCTCTATAAGGACAAGGATTATGTCTGTCTAATAATGTGCTGTGTGCATAGCACAGTGCCTGGGAGAATATTGGTGGGAGGAAAGAAGGAAAGAAGGAAGGAAGAAAGGAAGGAAGGGAGGGAGGGAGGGAAGGAAGGAAGAAAGGAAGGGAGAAGGGAGGGAGGGAGGAAGAAAGGAAGGGAGAAAGGGAAAAGGGAGGAAGGGAGGGAGGAGGAAGGGAGAAGGAAGGAAGGGTAAGGAGGGAGGAAGGAAGGGAGGAAGGAAGGGAGGAAGGAAGGAAGGAAGGAAGGGGAAAGGGAGGGATGGAGGAAGGAAGGGAGGGAGGGAAGGAGGTAGGGAAAGAGAGGAAGGAAGGAGGGAGGGAAAAAAGCACCCCTTCCAAATTTCCAAATAGCCCACATCTTATGTCCAGACTTGTCCCCAGCCCAAAGCTGTGGGCCAGGAGCTTGGCCCCCAACTGTCTCACCTCGGAGGCCTCAGACGGCCAGTCGGCCATGGAGATGGTCATCTTGTACTGGGTGTCACTGAAAGAGAAGGCTAGCCCTGTTACAGTTGCTGCCGGTGGTGCCCTTCTGTGCCTACCTGCCGCTGTGCCCACCTGCCTCTGTGCTTGCCTGCCATGTGCCCCCTGCCACTGTGTCCCCCTGCTGCTGTGCCCGCCTGCCACTGTGCTCTCCTGCCACTGTGCCTGCCTGCCACTGTGCCTGCCTGCCACTGTGCCCACCTGCCACTGTGCCCACCTGCCCGGACTCACTTGCAGGACTCCTTGCACATGCGGATGCAGGTCTCTCTCTGTGCCACGCTCATCTGCAGACCTGAGTAGCAATGGGCTGTGCAGGAGACAGAGAGGTGGCCAAGAGGCTTTGGGGGGCCTTCCAGGTGGCCCTGTACCCTGCTGAGCCTCTGGCTGGTTCCTCTGCTCTCCTGGCCCTGTGGTTAGGTGCTGGGAGGAGGTGTCATGAAGAATCACCGCTCCCCACCCAGCCCCCGACCTCCAGCCCTTTCACCCCAGCCTGGCCTGGGGCCCAGCTCAGGGAGGTCAGAGCAGCTTTCCCTTTGCCTGCCGTCCCCATCCCTGCCTGGCGGATAGGGTCATGAGGTCATGAACAAAGGGAAAGGGTGGGTGACTGGAAGGAATAAAGTGTTCCCGTTCAGTCTGTGTTGGTTATAAGTAGTCAGGCTCCTGCTGACAGCATTCTTTACATTCTCTCTTTTACTTTTTTTTTTTTTTTTTTTTTGTAGAGACGGGGTTTTGCCATGTTGACCAGGCTGGTCTTGAACTCCGGGCCTCAAGTCATCCTCTTGCCTTGGCCTCCCAAAGTGCTGGGATTACAAGCACGAGCCACTGCACCCTGCGGACAACACTCATCAGTGGTTGGACTCCAGACCACCATGCGAGTGCACAAGAGCCAGTGGGCACAAATGCAGACCCTGGAAGTGATTTGTGCCTGTGCATAAACCTACAAACGGCAACCCATCGCGGGCACAAACGGCTCCTGTGCATCTGGACGCGAGTGTGGAAATGCCTTTGCCCACCTGCATTTGGAAACATGAGTGCGGGCACACACACGCCAGCAGCCACACGGCTAGGCTTGTGCATATGTGAGAGCAACTGTGTGGCACACAGACACAGGCTCGCAAGGACACATGCACCCCACCCCTGTGTGTTTCAAGCCCAGGCTTCATGACATTGAGGTGTAGACAGAAGCCTGGGTTCCTGCAGAAAGGGGTCGTGGGAGGGGATTGTAGGAGGGACCTCGGACTGTGGAGGAGCCGACCTGGGCACATCTCTGGGCTCTGCCCCCTCCTCTGTGGTCAGGGCCTCTGTGGCTACAGCTGGCTGGAGTGCCGACCCCTCTGTACCCCCACTCACCCCAGTCTGGGAAGTCCCTGTTGTTGCAGTACTTCTCCCCACGGGGCAGCGGGTACAGGTAGTGGCCACAGTTGCAGTTACGGATCATGTGGTCTTGGAAGCAGGAGCGAAGGCAGGCCTGTGGGGGAGGTGGGGGTTCATAAGGAGAGAACACAGGCAGGGTCGGTGATGTCCCGATTCTAGCACTAGGGGCATCCAGAAAAGTGATGCCCAGATCAAGGGAGCTAGGGGAGCTGGCAGAGGTGCCCCAGGGCTGAGAAGCTGTGGTGAAATGACCAGCCTGCAGCTACGGACCCCACAGTCCTGAAAGCTTTTGGCTTCATAGCAGGTCCCTGCACCCCGCAGAGGGACCCAGGTCAGACCCCAGCATCCCGAGTCTTACCATTCAGAGCTGAGGTCCTCACCCCTCCCTATGGAGAAGAGCGGCTTGCCCCTAATAATAAAGCCAATGCTTAGATAGCTCTCGTGATGAGGACGCCAGCCTCCTTCTGAGCACTTGACACAGATGCAGCCTGACAGGCCACCAAGGAAGCCAGGCAGGCTGGTTCTGTGCTCCTTCCTCCCAGAGGGAATTGCCCAGGGAAAGCCAGGAGAAGGACGATCTCTGAGTGTCCTGATGCACAGCCGATGACGGAGGACGTGAGCGGCCTGCTAGTCTGCAGAACGTCTCCTGGTGGGGCGAGGAAGAAGGAGGCTCCCGGGGCAGCCTCTGGGAGGCTGGAAGTGATGAGTCTCCACTCACTCAGCCCCAAATACTGTGCTTTCAGGTCATTTTGACCTGGTTTCAGTCCACTCAGAGACCAACTATGTGTCCTAGGGCAAGTCATGAACCTCTGGGGCTGGGTTTACTCAGGTGAAACAGTGTGGATGACACCTGTCTCCTGAGGTTGGGAGGGAGGATTCAGGGCTGCATCAGGTGCTCAGGAAGCGCTGGACGGAGGGAGGCAGCGGTTCTTGGTGTTTCATTGCCTATTCAGTTTCCTAGGTCCTGACTTGGATCCGGCCCTGGCCAGCTCCTCCCTACCGCTCTCCACTCAGCCCCACCCTCCACACCTGCGCCCACGTCCTCCTGCTCCTCCCGCGGCTTCTTCCCAGGCCCTTATGTCCTGCCTTTCTCTTGCCCCTAATGAGTCTGTGGGCTCTCTGAGGGCAGGACATCAGGGCTGGAAGGCAGATTAAATGGCATGGCCAGGAGGAGCCAGAGCTGGGTTTTGGTATATTCTATTTTTTTTTTTTCAGATGGAGTCTTGCTCCGTCACTCAGACTGGAGTGCAGTGGCTAGGCATGTTGGCTAGGCTGGTCTTGAACTCCTGACCCCAGGTGATCCACCCACCTCGGCCTCCCAAAGTGCTGGGATTACAGGCATAAGCCATCGTGCCTGGCCCCCCCCGCCTCCTTTTTTTTTTTGAGACGGAGTCTCGCTCTGTCATCCAGGCTGGAGTGCAGTGGTGCAATCTCGGCTTATTGCAACATCTGCCTCCCAGGTTCAGGCGATTCTCCTGCCTCAGCCTTCCAAGTAGCTGGGACTACAGGTAGCCACCACACCCAGCTAATTTTTTGTATTTTTAGTAGAGACAGGTTTCACCATGTTAGCCAGGATTGTCTCGATCTCCTGACCTTGTGATCCTCCCGCCTTGGCCTCCCAAAGTGCTGGGATTACAGGTGTGAGCCACTGCACCCAGCCTCTTTTTAAATTTTCCTTTTTTTCCTGAGACAGGGTCTTACTCTGTGGCCCAGGCTGGAGTGCAGTGGCCTGATCATAACTCCCTGCATCCTCAAACTCCTGGACTCAAGCGATCCTTCCACCTCAGCCTCTGCGTAGCTGGGACCACAGGCATGCACCACCACGTCCCGCCAAGGTATCTTATATTCTTGCAGACTTCTCTGTCTCATCTGGAAAGTGGGAGTCCTTCCCAGGCCCTGTGATGGAAGCTGGGGTGGGCTCAAGCCTGTTGCTGGTTGGGGTGGGTGTGGGGATGTGCAGAGCTCCCTCAGGGCCCGCCTCTTGGCTAAGTTTTCTGGCCAGTGTGGCCACCACGCTGGAAGAAACAAGAGGCGCAATTCTCCTCGAATGAGGTTTCTGGGCTGGGGCCTTCTTCTCCGTGTTTCACACTTCCCCGTACAGCCCTATCTGTCCCTCTAGAGATTCAGATGATGCCTAGAGTTCTCCGTAATGGACAGAAGTCCCTCCAGTCAGGAAGTGGCCAAACCAGCCAGGCAATGTGTGGGCAGGCGGGCACCAGGAGAGTCATTTCCTATGACTAAGGGGAAGGGGCAAGCCATGCCATGCTTGGGGACCCAGACACTGAGGCAGGCACTAGGCTGCCCTCCTGTTATGCTTCCGTGCACTGATCTGCCAAGGCAGACTGGGCTGAGAGAGGGAGTATCAGCAAGTGGTCATTTTTGTCACCTTGCAAGAATTCAGTCTGCCCTCTCCAAGGGATCCAGGACTAGGGGCAGGTCTGGGATAACTCTGGAGATCAGGACAAGAGGGAAGCCTCCAGCTACAGCAAGGGAGATTGAGGGCAGATACAAAGAGGGACTTCCAGTGGGCGCAGTGGCTCATGCCTATAATCTCAGCATTTTGGGAGGCCAGAGTGGGAGGATTGTTTGAGCCCAGGAGTTCGAGACCAGCCTGGGCAACATACCAAGATTCTGTCTCTGCAAAAAAATTTAAAAATTAAGAAATTAGCCAGGTACAGTGGCTCATGCCTGTGGTCCTGCTACTAGGGAGGCTGAGGCAAAAGGACTGCTTGAATCCAAGAGTTTGAGGCTGCAGTAAACTATGATGGCACCATTGCACTTCAGCTTGGCTGACAGAGCAAGACCTGTCTCCCTTTTTTATTTTATTTTATGATTTTATTTATTTTTGAGACAGAGTCTCACTCTGTCGCTCAGGCTGGAGTGCAGTGGTGCAATCTCAGCTCACTGTAACCTCTGCCTCCCGGGTTCACCAATTCTCTTGCCTCAGCCTCCCGAGTAGCTGGGACTACAGGCACGTGCCACCATGCCTAGCTAATTTGTGTGTGTGTGTGTGTGTGTGTGTGTGTGTGTGTGTGTGTGTGTGTATTTTTAGTAGAGACGAGGTTTCACCATGTTGGCCAGGCTGATCTCGAACTCCTGACCTCAAGTGATGCACCCGCCTCAGCCTCCCAAAGTGCTGAGATTAAAGGTGTGAGCCACCACGCCCGGCAATCTCTTAAAAAAAAAAAAAAGAGGGACTTCTCAGATAAACTGATGACGCATTTGCACTAGGGTCTGTAAATCCCAATTTCCACATTTGTAAAATGGGAATGGGAATAATAGCATCTACATATTAGGGTTGTTGTGAAAGTTAAGTGACGTAATATATATGTAAATTACTTACAACAGTGACTCTAACACATGGTAAGCCTGCTAGTATTAGTTCATCGGTACATGCTGCTGTCACAGGTAGATTATGGATTCATGACAGGAGGGGGTTGAAGGATTAAATGATGATGGAATTCGTACCAGCCCTCAGCATAGCATCTCACACGAAACGAGAGCTTGATGGTGTTAGCTGCTGTTTTTTGTTTTCATCTTGGGAAACCCCAGAGTAAGATCCCTATAATCCCCTGGGCATGCCCAAGGGTGCACCTGCCCAAGTGGGGATGAGCAGGGGGCAGTCCTAGGCCCTGGTGAGAGAGCCCAGGAAAGTGACTGGTCCCGCAGGCCCAGGGGTGCGACGTGGTCACCGACAAAAGCCTAGCAGAGCCGGCCTTGCTGGGGCCAGCTCTCCCGGAGGACTGAGGCCTCGGCCCCATAAACCTGGACTGCCCCATTCCCCCGCCGACATGAGGCGTGCACCATCTTCCCACCTGGATGGAGTAGGTCGTGTTGTAGTCACTGTAGAAGTTTGGGATGGGGACCTCGGAGCCGTTCACGGTGCACTGGCTGTAGGGCTCTCCCATGCGCTGCAGCTTGTCCTGTGTTTAGAGGGGTTGCTTGAGGGGAGCCCTGGTCACCCCAGGAAGTCCCTTCTGCATCTCCTTCCATCAAGGATGTGGGGACAGGGGATGTTGAGAGGGGAAGGAGGGCTGTAAACCCCTGCAGGCGCCAGAGGGAGTGCCAAAGGCTCACCTTCCCCTAAGGCTTGGCCACCCTGGGGGGGTTCCAGACAAAAGGAAGGCCGGTCAGGCAGGGCTGGGGGACCCGGATCCCCTCCTCCCAGGCCAAGGGAAGTTGGCCCTGGACAGGTGGGCTCCCACCCTTAGACCCTCTAGGGCTGCCCTGGGCTCTGGCCATACCACAAGTACCCCGATGGATGTCTCCGTCCCCGACATGGCGTAGATGCCCTCGTCTCTGATGAAGGGGTACGACCTCTGCTCGTGAAGCATCAGCCTGACCCCAGCCGTGGATGTGAGGAAGGGGACATAGTCTTCCTGGCCTATGTCCAGGATCAGCTTCAGGCCTGTGGGGAGGGTGAGGTGAGGGCTGCCTGAACCTGCTCCTGAGGCAGAAAGGAGACCCCACTACCCACTTCCCCAAGCTCCCTCCAGCCAGGGGACATCGAGGGACTGCCAAGGAGGCTGGCTCCACTTTGCAAACACTCAGTCCTCAAATACTGCTTGCCTTCTGCAAAGCCCCCGTCATCTCCAAGGCAGGCTCTGATGTAGCTTCCTCACTGTGATCTCTTTTCTGATCAGCAGGTAGATCTAGGAGGCACAGCACGGCCACAGCCCACCCACACCACCCTGCCTCACACCACAGGTGCCCTCGCTGTCCCTGCTCCATGCCTCCGAGCTTCTGCACGCCTTCCTTCTGCTGTGCCTTTGCAAATGCTGTTTCCTCACTCTGGAATGCTGTTCCTCAATCTGGAGTGCTGTTCCCTTACCTAGAATGCTGTTCCTTGCTCTGGAGTGCAGTTCCCTGTCTCTGGAATGCTGTCTCTGCCCCTTCCCTTCACTTAGAAACACATGCTCTTCCTTCAGATCTCAGCCAGCATCACTTCCTCCAGAAGACTTCCCTGATGGCTCAGACGAGGTCTCAGGGTCTTGGCTGTATGCTCTTCTAGCCCCAGAACTTTCCTTCCAAGTACCTGCCTCGTTGGTGTGATTCTTCTTTTATTGTCTGTCTTCCTTCCCCACTTGACTGTTCTCGAGGGAAAGGACTGGACGCAATCTCCCATGCATGGTGGTCCTGAGCTACATGGAGTTGAGTCCCTCTGGTTAGAACAATAAGGGCTAGTTGGGCACTTGCTGCTTGCTGGGTGCTGTGCTAAGGGCTTCATTAAGCATGAGTTCTTCGGACAGGCATGGTGGCTCACACCTGTAATCCCAGCACTTTGAGAGGCTGAGGTGGGCAGAACACTTGAGGTCAGGAGTTCAAGACCAGCCTGGTTAACGTAATGAAACCCTGTCTCTACTGAAAAATACAAAAATTAGCCGGGAATGGTTGGCCATGCCTGTAATCCCAGTTACTTGGGAGGCTGAGGCAGGAGAACTGCTTGAACCTGGGAGACAGAGGTTGCAGAGAGCCGAGATTATGCCACTGTACTCCAGCCGGGGCAACAGAACAAAACTCAGTATCAAAAAAGAAAAAAAAAAAAAGAAAAAAATTAGCTGAGCATTGTGGCATGTGCCTGTAATCCAGCTACGTGGGAGGCTGAGGCAGGAGAATCACTTGAACCCAGGAGGTGGAGGTTGCAGTGAGCCAAGATCGCGCCACTACACTCCAGCTTGAGCGAGAGAGCAAGACTCCGTCTCCAAAAATAAAATGAAATGAAGTGAAATGAAATAAAATAAAATAAACATGAGCTCCTTGGATACTCACAAGGGCCACATGACATAGCTACTAGTATTGTCCCCATTTTACAGATGGGAAAACTGAGGCACAGAGAAGGGAAGGGACCTGTCTGAGGTCTTCCAGTGAGGAAATGCTTTTGCTGTGCTTCTGATACAGCAGGTGGCTCCCTGACTGTACCCATCTGCCTCGGGGAGTAAGTTGACTGGCACCTCTGTGATAGTGCTTTCAGCAGCACAAGGCTAGGTGAAAGACACTCAGCTCACCAGTGGCCCTGATGGTCACTGAATGACAGCCTGCCTCTTGGTGGCTGCAGAGGTCAGAACCTGAGAGGGTTCCAGAACCTGAGAGGGAGGAGGGGTCTACTCCTACCTGTGCCCAGCTCACAAGCCTAAAAGTCACAGCCAACCTGGGTCCACCAGTCCTTCTTTGGGCACAGTGCAACACATGAGCCCCGAGGGAGGGTATCCGCTATCCACCATGCCCCACTTCCTCACTTCCATAGACTCCATCGGCTTCTCTCTGTGTGTCTCTGTCTTTCTTTAAGAACCGTACAGCCTCAGCCAGGCAAGGTGGCTCACACCTGTAATCCCAGCACTTTGGGAGGCCGAAGTGAGTGGATCACTTGAGGTCAGGAGTTCAAGACCAGCCTGACCAACATGATGAAACCCTGTCTACTAAAAATACAAAAAATTAGCTGGGCGTGGTAACGCCCACCTATAGTCCCAGATACTCGGGAGGCTGAGGCAGGAGAATTGTTTGAACCAGGGAGGCAGAGGTTGCAGTGAGCCAAAATCATGCCATTGCACTCCAGCCTGGGTGACAGAGCAAGACTCTGTCTCAAAAGAGGAGGAAGAAGAAAGAAGAAGAAGAAAGAAGAAGAAGAAGAAGAAGGAGGAGGAGGAGGAGGAGGAGGAGGAGGAGGAGGAGGAGGAGGAGAAGGAGGAGAAGGAGGAGAAGGAGGAGAAGAAGAAGAAGGAGAAGAAAAAGAAGAGG
>NW_022436991.1:9804711-9855149 GCF_009761245.1 Sapajus apella | reverse complement strand
AGGAGAAGAAGAAGAAGGAGAAGAAAAAGAAGAGGAAGAAGAAGAAGGAGAAGAAGAAAGAACTGTACAGCCTGGTGCAGTGGATCACATCTGTAATCCCAGCACTTTGAGAGGGCAAGGAGGGCAGATTGCTTGAGCCCAGGAGTTCGAGACAGCCTGGGCAATATGGTGAAGTCTCATCTCTACAAAAATTGGCCAGGCATAGTGGTGCACACCTGCAGTCCTAGCTCTTCAGGAGGCTGAGGAGGGAGGATCACCTGAGCCTAGGAGGTCAAGGCTGCAGTAAGCTAGATCACGCCACTGCACTGGCAACAGAGTGAGACCTTGTCTCAAACAACAACAAAACAGGCTGGGTGTGGTGGCTCATGCCTGTGATCCCAGCACTTTGAGAGGCTGAGGTGGGTGGATCACGAAGTTAAGAGATTGAGACCCTCCTGGCCAACGTGGTGAAACCCCATCTTTACTAAAAATACAGAAATTAGCAGAGTGTGGTGGTGGGCGCCTGTAATTCCAGCTACTCGGGAGGCGGAGGCAGGAGAATTGTTAGAACCTGGGAGGTGGAGGTTGCAGGGAGCTGAGATCATGCCATTGCACACCAGTCTGGGTGACAGAGCGAGACTCTAACTCAAAAAAAAAAAAAAAAAAACCAAAAAAAAAAAAAAACAGCTGGGTATGGTGGCTTATGTCTGTAATCCCAGCACTTTGGGAGGCTGAGGCGGGCAGATTACAAGGTCAGGGGTTCAAGACCAGCCTGACCAACATGGTAAAACCCCATCTTTACTTAAAAATACAAAAATTAGCCGGATATTGTGACATGCACCTGTAATCCCAGCTACTTAGGAGGCTGAGGCAGGAGAATTGCTTGAACCCGGGAGGCGGAGGTTGCAGTGAGCCAAGAACGTGCCATTGCACTCCAGCCTGGGCAACAGAGCGAGACTCTGTCTCAAAAAAAAAAAAAAAAAAAAAGAAAAGAAAAGAAAAGAACTGTACCGCAGAGAGACCGAGGGACTAAGAGACTAAGAATAAGCATTATGTATTTGTTTTCCTTTTCTAATTTGTGTGAATGTAAGGGGCACAAGCGCAGCTTTGTTACATGGAGTTTCGTACAGTGGTGAAGTCTAGCCTTTAGTGTAATCATCACTAGAATCATATATACTGTACTCACTAAGTAATTTCTTGCCCCTCACCCACCTCCTACCCCCCACCCGGCTAAGTCTCCGATGTCCATCCTTCCGTACTGTCCACGTGTGCACGTCATTTAGCTCCCACTTACAGGTAAGCACATGTGATATCTTTCTGTCCATGCATTAACTGCATGATCCTGGACAAGTTGTTTTAAAGCTGCTCAGAATACCCAGCATATATGGAGCATTTCCTACTTCCTAGGCGGGTGAAACAGTTTATCACATTACATCCTAATGACTCACAAAGCATATACTATTTACTCATCATAATGGCTCACCATGTGGATACAATTTTAATGCTCTGCTCTGCTACTATGTATTAATCTATGCATGGGGAAACCAAGGCTTTGAGAAGGTTGGTCTGGAGCTCAGGAACGCCCTGTGAGTGGTGGAGCTGCAGTGGTGTGATCATGGCTCACTGCAGCCTTGACTTCCCCAGATAAAGTGATCTTCCTGCCTCAGCCTCCCGAGTAGCTGGAACTATAGGTATTCACCACCATGGCTGGCTAATTTTTGTATTTTATTTTATTTATTTATTTTTGTTATAGACGGGGTTTCACTATGTTGGCCAGGATGGTCTTGAACTCCCAACCTCAGGTGATCCGCCCGCCTTGGCCTCCCAAAGTGCTAGGATTACAGGCGTGAGCTATTGCGCCTGGCCTAATTTTTGTATTTTTTTAAGAGATGGGGTTTTGCCATGTTGCCCAGGCTGGTCTCGAACTCCTGGACTTAAGCAATCCTCCCACCTCAGCCTCCCAAAGTGTTGAGAATTATGGGCATGAGCCACCATGCTTGGCTGAAGCTTGAGCTCTTGACCACTAAGCTGTGCTGCTTCCAAATCCTCACTTTGCTCATCAGCAAAAGGGGAACACCAGCCGCTATCCCAGGGATTCTGAGCCTTGGGGGAGGGAACACCTGGCCTGGCCTCCCCTGGCACACAGTAGGGCCTCAGTAGTGGCCACTCCTCTTGATGCCAGCTTCAGTGCCCCCTCAGTCCCACCCTGCAACAGCTGACGGTCTTTTAGTCCCACATGGTGGGGGTGGTTAAAGTCTCATGGCTCTGGCCCCAGGATAAACCAAAACTCACCGAATTCAGTTCCAGGGTTGGCCGAAGGAAGTGCCTTCTCTGTCATGCCCCAGTTGAAGATGTAGCAGTTACCATAATGAGGGTAGAAGATGGGTGTGAAGTTCCTATAAGAAACAGCATCAGCTTCAGTGCAGGGACCACCACAGACGATGCCTCCCCCGACTGTCTGCTGTCGGCCCTTCATTTCCTCCTTGGAGGGGCTCCGAAAGGGAGAGGCGAGCAACAGGTCATTCTGTCCATCCTCTTGCAGAAACCAGAGAGGGGATTCCCGGCTCCCTTGGGAAAGTGGGAGGAGGGAGTTTCTCTGGAGTTGCGGCTAAGGCTCTCTGGTTTAGCCATAAGTTACGAAAAAGAACTTTCTGGCCGGGCATGGTGGCTCACACCTGTAATCCCAGCACTTTGGGAGGCCGAGGTATGAGGATCGCTTGAGGCCAGGAGTTTGAGACCAGCCTGGGCAACACAGTGAGACCCTCATCTCTACAAAAAGTACAAAAATTAGCTGAGTGTGGTGGTGCATGCCTGTAGTCCCAGTTACCTGGGAGGCTGAGGTGGGAGGATCGCTTGAGCCCAGGAGTTCGAGACTGCTTGGGCTATGAGGTTGCGCCACTGCACTCCAGCCTGGGTAACAGAGTGAGACTGTCTCTAAAAAAACAGAAAAAAAGAAAAAGGAATTTCTTTTTTGGTGAGATGGTTTCGCTCTTGTCACCCAGACTGGAGTGCAATGGCGCCATCTATGCTTACCGCAACCTCTGCCTCCCGGGTTCAAGCGACTCTCCAGCCTTAGCCTCCCAAGTAGCTGGGATTACAGGCGCCCACCACCACACCCGGCTTATTTTTGTAATTTTAGTAGAGATGGGGTTTCACCATGTTGGCCAGGATGGTCTTGAACTCCCAACCTCAGGTGATCTGCCCACCTTGGCCTCCCAAAGTGCTGGGATTACGGGTGTGAGCCACCGCTCCTGGCTGAAAAAGAACTTTCTTGGATGTTTTCATCTGTCTCACATAAGCCTTCAAAGAGACATGTCCTCACCCCAGGAACCTGTGAATGTGACCATATTTCGAAAAACGGTCTTGGCAGATGTGACTAAAGATCTTGAGATGAGGTCATCTTGCATTATCCAGGTGGACCTTAAATCCAAGGACAAGTGTCCTTAGAAGACACAGAAACAAAGGCAGATACAGAGGCGAAACCCATTGAAGACTGAGGCAGAGGCCTTCAGACACAAGCTGAGGGACGCCTGGACCCACCAGAAGGCTCAGGGGAGAATTCCTTCCTGCCTCTTCTGTTGACTGGTGTGCTGGACTTCATCAGACTTTGTTCTGCCAACGTGCATGTTCTCAAGTCTCCAAAGTAAGCAGCTTTTTTAAAAAAATCTCTCTTGATGTTTTTATGTCGTTCTTTTTTTGTTTATTAAAAATAAGAGGAGGCTGGGAATGGTGGCTTATTCCTGTAATTCCAGCACTTTGGGAGACTAAGGCAGGAGGATCGCTTGAGCCCAGGAGTTTTTTTGTTTGTTTGTTCGTTTGTTTGTTTGTTTTGAGACAGAGTCTCACTCTGTTGCCCAGGCTGGAGTGCAGTGGCACGATCTTAGTTCACTGCAGCCTCCTCCACCTGGGTTCAAATGATTCTTCTGTCTCAGCCTCCTGAGTAGCTGGGATTACAGGCACCCACCATCACACCCAGCTAATTTGTGTATTTTTAGTAGAGACGGGGTTTTACCACGTTGGCCAGACTGCTCTTGAACTCCTGACCTCAGTTGATCCACCCACCTTGGCCTCCCAAAGTGCTGGCATTACAGGTGTGAGCCACTGTGCCCAGCTGAGCCCAGGAGTTTGAGACCAGCCTGGCCAACATATTGAGACTCCTGTCTCTTCAGAAAAAAAAAAAGACAGGAGTGGCGTGGTGGCGAGTGTCTGTATTCCCAGGTACTTGGAGGGACACTTGATGGAGGAGGATCACCTGAGCCCGGGGAGATTGAGGCTGTAGTGAGCTGTGATTGCACTACTGCACTCCAGCCTGGGCAACAGAGTGAGACCCTGTATCAAATAAAAATAAATAAGTAAATAGTAAAAAATTAAAAATAAAAACAGGAAAGAATGAGAGTAAGTATATCAAACGATGCATAAACACAAAAAATCCCCTGCCATGCAGTATCGTCTTTGAAGCCTTAGGATCCACAGCAAACATTCACTGATCAACTTTTTTTTTTTTTTTGAGACAGAGTCTTGGTTTGTCACCCAGGCTGGAGTACAGTGGCATGATCTTTGCTCACTGCAATCTCTGCCTCCCGGACTCAAGCAATTCTCTGCCTCAGTCTCCCAAGTAGCTGGGATTACAGGTACCCGCCACCACGCACGGCTAATTTCTGTATTTCTAGTACAGATGGGGTTTCATCATCTTGGCCAGGTGGGTCTTGGACTCCTGACCTCATGATCCACCCGCCTTGGCCTCCCAAAGTGCTGGGATTACAGGCGTGAGCCACCACGCCCAGCCTCATTGAGCTACTTTTATGGGCCAGACCCGTGTTGAATCTTTCCGTATACATGATCTCATTTAATCCTCAAAATAACCCTAGGAGGTCAGGTGCAATTTTCCCGTTTTCAGATAAGAAAGCCATTTCCTGCATCTTTTGTCTCAGCCTGTGGACTTGCAGAATGGCTTGGTCCAGGGCAGGCTGTGAAATGGGATATGGGGGCCGACCCCAGCTCTGCCACTGCCAACAGATTTGAGCTGCTTACTCAACCCCTGAGCTTGGGTTTCCTCAACGGCACAAGGGGAAGCAGGAAGAAACCACATTTTTCCACCCAGTAAATGTTTGTCGAGGTGGGTGCTGGGCTAGGGACACTGAGAACAAGACAGGGCTGCCTTTTGCAGCTTCCAGTGTGGCAGAGGACAGAGAATGGAGTCCTGTCAACTCCCTCTCCTTCCAAGATGTCCCTCCCTTCCTTCCCTCCCTCTTTTTCTTTCTTTTAAGTTGAAGTCTTGCTCTGTCACCCGGGCTGGAGTACAGTGGTGCGATCTTGGCTCACTGCAGCCTCCGCCTCCTGGGTTCAAGTGATTCTCCCGCCTCAGCCTCCTGAGTAGCTGGGATTTCAGGCAGGCACCACCATGCCCAGTTAGTTTTGTTTTTTGTTTTTTTTTTTTTTGAGACAGAGTTTCACTCTTTCACCCAGGCTGGAGTGAAATGGTGCCCTCTCAGCTCACTGCAATCTCCACCGTCCAGGTTCAAGTGATTCTCTTGCCTCAGCCTCCTGAATAGCTGGCATTATAGACACCTGCCACTATGACCAGCTAATTTTTGAATTTTTAGTAGAGGTGGGTTTTCACTATGTTGGCCAGGCTTGTCTTGAACTCCTGATCTCAGGTGATCACCCTCCCAAAGTGCTAGAATTACAGGTGTGAGCCACCATGCCTGGCCTAATTTTTGTATTTTTAGTAGAGATGGGGTTTCACTATGTTGGCCAGGCTGGACTTGAACTCCTGACCTCAGGTGATCTGCCCACCTCAGCCTCCCAAAGTGCAGAGATTACAGGTGTGAGATACCGCACTGGGCTCCAAGATGTGACTAGTCTGTTCACCTGTCTCCACCTCTGACGCTCCTACCCTGGCCCGAGCCACCAGCATCTCATGTCTGCATTCTTGCTGGAGCCTCCACCTTTGCTCGTCCTTGGAGTCTTCCCTCACTCCTTTTCTAAGACCCCTCCAAAGGCTTCTTGTTGCTCCCAGAATAAAGTACAGAGTTTTGGAGGCTAGGCAGGTGGATTGCCTGAGCTCAGGAGTTCAAGATCAGCCTGGGCAACAAGGTGAAAACCCGTCTGTACTAAAATACAAAAAAAAAACAAAAACAAAAACAAAAAAACAAAAAAATTAGTTGGGCATAGTGGTGTGCCACCTGTAGTCCCAGCAACTTGGGAGGCTGAGACAGGAGAATCGCTTGAACCCAGGAGGCAGAGGTTACAGTGAGCCGAGATCGTGCCGCTGCACTCCAGCCTGGGCAACAGAGCGAGGCTCGGTCTCCAAAAAAGAAAGAAAGAAATAAAGAGAGAGAATAAAGTGCAAAGTCCCTATGCTGGCCTTCTAAGTCTCATTCCTTACACTCCAGCGACACTCTACATGTTTCCAAACTCAAGACTTTTGCCTCTGCTGTTCTTTGTGCCTGGGATATTCTCTAACCAGCTATTCAGACACTGGCTTCTCCCTCTCCTTCAGGTTTTATCTGCTCTGAGGCCTCTCCTGAGCCCCTATGCAGAGTGATGGACTTGAACAATTAGTTAATAGTACTTTATTATTAATAGCAATAGACTTCTCTACCTAGTTACTCTATATCTTTTCCACCAGTATTTATTTATTCATTCATTCATTCATTTATTTTGAGATGGAGTTTTGCTCTTGTTGCTCAGGCTGGAGTGTAGTGATGTGATCTCAGCTTACTGCAACCTCTGCCTCCCGGGTTAAAGCGATTCTTCTGCCTCAGCCTCACAAGTAGCTAGGATTGTAGGCATGCACCACCATGATTGGCTAATTTTTGTATTTTTAGTAGAGACAGGGTGTCACCATGTTGGTCAGGCTGGTCTCAAACTCCTGACCTCAGGTGATCCACCTGCCTCGCCTCCCAAAGTGCTGGGATTACAGGCATGAGGCACCGCACCTGGCCCTTCTATCAGTTTATTATCTTCTTTATCAGATACATCAGAATCTAAAATCATCTTTTTTTCTTTTTTTTTTTTTTTTTTGGTAGAGACAGGGTCTCACTCTGTTGCCCAGACTGGAGTGCAATAGCTTGATCATAGCTCACTGCAACCTCAAACTCCTGGCCTCAAGAGGTTCTCCTGCCTCAGCCTCCTGAGCAGCTGGGACCACAGGCATGTGCCACCCCCCCCAGCTAATTTGTAAAATTTTTTGTAGAGATGGGGTCTTGCTATGTTGCCCAGGCTGGTCTTGAATTCCTAGCCTCAAGTGACCCTCTGGCCTTAGCCTCCCCAAATGCTGGGATTACAGGCATCCACCACTGTGCCTGGCCTGAAATCATCTTCTTGACATAATTGCTCACTTAGCTGCCTCCTGCTTAGAACATAAGCCTGGGGAGGGAGCATGACCTTGTCTGTCTGGAAGGAGATGAGCTCAGAGGTCAAGAGCACAGGCTGCAGAGCCAGCCTGCCTGATTTCAGTTCTGGCTGTGTCCCTTAGCAGCTGGTGAGCTTGGGGATGGTTACTTCGCCTCTCAGTGCCTCACCTTCCCCATTTGTAACACCAGATAATACCAGCACCCCCCCCCCACATGACTGCAACGAGGGGTGGATGCCTAGCATACTGTAATGCTCAAAAAATCTTGGCTGCTACTGTTCATAGCTCTGTGCCCAGGGTCTGGCACAGAGCACACAGACACTTAGTAAATATTTGATGAATAAATTACAATGGGCGATAAGAGCATCGACAGAGATAGGCATGGGTAGGTGGCACCTAGGTCCCGACGGAAAGTGGGGAGTAGGTCAGGGAAGGTTTCTTGGAGGAAGGGAAGCCTGAGCTGAGATTTTATGAATAAGTAAGTGATGGTTAAGTCTCCAGGGTGGGGAGGAGAAAGGGCTCACTAGGCAGGGACCCAGCACAGGCAAAGCCCCAGAGGGAAGACACAGCTCTGGGCGGACACCGTGGAGTCTATAAACTGTGTGGGATCAGGGCTGTGGCCACAGGGAAAGAATAGAGCAGAGCAAACCAGCTCAATCCAGGCAGTGCTCTTGAGGGAGAGACCTCGCCCCAGGGCACGGGGACACAGTGTTCCCAAGAAACTGTCTTGGTCAGATGCAGCCCAGGAGCAGGAGGCTGCATGGGGTGTGGCCGGATCGCCTCCTGCCTGCGCTGCTGTGCTCCTGGTCTCCACGTGCGTGCCAACTATTTGCTTGTTGATAATGCTCTTCACCTGGAGAGGCAGCTCCCAGGACTGGCTGCCTCTGGCTCCAGAGCTAGGTGTTTCCCTACAGAAATCTCTGCTGGGCCAGGGGCCAGGCATGCAGACAGAGACCAGAGAGCCTCCAGAAAAGACTGGGAATAGAATATCCTATTCCTTTAGGAAGCAGCATAACAACAGTGGTACTGTGTGGTCAGAAGTCAGGGAAGACTTTCCAGGGTAGAAACCAGTTGGATAATGCCTGGAACAACAAAAACCATAGCAATAAAAATGCTTATATATGCTCAGATCTTGGTTTATTTTAAAATTTTATGTAATTGGTTTTTTTTTTTTTTTTTTTTTTTTGAGATTGCCCAGGCTGGAGTGAGTGCAGTGGCAGTGGCGTGATCTTGGCTCACTGCAACCTCTGCCTCCCAGGTTCAAGCAATTCTCTTGCCTCAGGCTCCCTAGTAGCTGGGATTACAGGTGCATGTCACCACACCTGGCTAATTTTTGTATTTTAATTTTGTATTTTTAGTAGAGGTGTTTTGTCATGTTGGCCAGGCTGGTCTCGAACTCCTGGGCTTAAGCAATCCTTCCATCTCGGCCTCCCAAAGTGCTGGGATTACAGACATGAGCCACCATGCCCAGCCCAGACCTTGGTTTCTAAATACCATTCTTCCATTTAAAAAAACAGAGCTTGGGCCAGGCGTGGTGGCTCTTTCCTGTAATCCCAGCACTTTAGGAGGCTGAGGTGGGAAGATCGCTTGAGCTAGGAGTATGAGACCAGCTTGGGCAACATGGGGAGACTCCATCTCTACAAAATAAAAAAAATTCGCTGGGCATGTGATTGTGCCACTGCACTCCAGCATGGGCAACAGAGTGAGACCCCATCTCAAAAAAACAACCAAAAAACCAAACAGAGTTCTTTAGAGAAATGGCTGATTCTAGGGCTGGGGCATCCTGTAGTGCCAGAAAATAGACAGAAGTTAAAAAAAAACACGTACAGATGATGTGTCAAAGGCACACAGGTGCTAACTGACAGAGTGCCCAAAGGTAGACGGATTTAAGCAAAATAATAGATAATATGGAACTGTATTACAACCCAAATCTACAGGAGTCCATACCGTGTCAATAAATGATGGAATAAATAAATAAATGGAGGAGAGGAGACGTATCTTCCTTTACAGAAGATTTCCAAACAATATATATTCTCTCTAGGAGGGGTGGAGCACAATACTCCTTTCCCCCTGCCCACTCCCTCCCCCTTCCCCTGAATTTAGTGACTCCTTTCCAAAGCACAGAGCAAAGGTCAGCACAGTGGCTCACATCTGTAATCCTAGCACTTTTGGAGGCTGAGGAGGGAGGATCACTTGAGCCCAGGAGTTGGAGGCTGTGGCAAGCTATGATCACAGCACTGCACTTCACCCTGGGCAACCTAGTGAGATCCTGTCTTTACAAGAAATAGAAAAATTAGCATGGTGGCACATGCCTGTAGTCTCAGCTACTCTTGTCCTACCAAGGTAGGAGGAGCACTTGAGCCCAGAGTTCAAGGCTTCAGTGAGCTATGATCACCAGCCTGGGTGACACAGAGAGACCAAGTCTCTAAACAAAACAAAAAACAAAGTACAGAATGTGGAAACAGGAAAGCAGTTACTTTACAAGGGAAAATCCCAGCACACCGTACGTCGACTGAGTGAGAAAGGTGAACACCACAGATGATGTCACATGGTCGTCACGTACCCCCATATGACGTGATGAAGGCTTTGCACCTCTGTGGTACTTGTCTCCTATACCCCAGCTGAGAAAACCAGATAAACTCAAATTGAGGACTTCCTATGACACACCTGACCAGTAGATCCAAAATGTCACCCAAGATAAGGAAGTCTGAAATTGTCACAGGGACGAAGGAGACATAATAGCTAAGTGCAGTATGGTCTCCTGGTGGGACGCTGAAACAGGAAAAGGCCACTGGAATAAACGGACAAAATCTGAATCAAGCGTGTGGTCCATTTGAGAGTAATATGCCTGCCAGGCCTGGTGGCTCACACCTGTAATCCCAGCACTTTGGGAGGCCAAGGCAGGTGGATCACGAGGTCAGAAGATTGAGACCATCGTGGTCAACATGGTGAAACCTGTCTCTACTAAAAATACAAAAATTAGCTGGGCGTGGTGGTGTGCATCCTGTAGTCCCAGCTACTCAGGAGGCTGAGGCAGGAGAATCACTTGAACCAGGGATTCGGAGGTTGCCGTGAGTTGAGAATGTACCACTGCACTCCAGCCTGGTGATAGAGCAAAACTCTGCCTCGAAAAAAAAAAAAAAAAGAAGAAGAGTAATATGCCTAATGCTGGTTTCTTGGTTTATTAGTTTTAACAAATTACCATGGTGATGTAAGATGTCAGCAACAGAGGAAACTAACCAATGGCTTACGCCTGTAATCCCAGCACTTTGGGAGGCTGAGGCGGATGGATCACCTGAGGTCAGAAGTTTGAGACCAGCCTGGCCAACATGGTAAAACCCTGTCTCTATTAAAAATACAAAAATTAGCCAGGTGTGGTGGCGCATGCCTGTAATCCCAGCTACCTGGGAGTGCTGAGACATGAGAATCACTTGAACCCGGGGGGCAGAGGTGGCAGTGAGCCGAGATCACGCCATTGTATTCCAGCTTGGGTGACAAGAGCAAAACTCAATCTAAAAAAAAAAGAAAAGAAAGAAAAAATCTCTCTACCTCTATATTTTAAAGGCTGGGTCTTGCTCTGTCACCCAGGCTGGAGTGCAGTGGTGTGATCTGGGTTCACTGCAGCCTCAAACTCCCAGGCTCAAGTGATCCTTCCCCTTCAGCCTCCAGAATAGTTGAGTCTACAGGTGTGTACTAATTTTGTTATTTTAAATTTTTTTGCAGAGATGGAATCTCACTATGTTGCTCAGGTAGGTCTTAAACTCCTGGCCTTAATTGATACTCCCTCCTCAGTCTCCCAAAGTGCTGGGATTAAATGAGCCACGGCACCTGGTCAAAAGCCTATTTATTTATTTAGAGATGGAGTCTCGCTCTGTCTCCCAGGCTGGAGTGCAATGGCATCATCCTGGCTCACTGCAACCTCTGCCTCCTGGGTTCAAACGATTCTCCTACCTCAGCCTCTCGAGTAGCTGGGATTACGGGCGTGTGACACTGCACACAGCTAATTTTTGTATTTTTAGTAGAGATGGATTTTTGCCATGTTGCTCAGGCTGGTCTCGAACTCCTAACCTCAGTTGATCTGCCTGCCTCAGCTTCCCAAAGTGCTGGGATTACAGGCATGAGCCACCGTGCTGGCCCCAAAGCCTTTAAAAGAAATCCTCCTATAATGTTTACTGTGTGCGAGTCATTGCACTAAGTACTTTATATATGTTAACTCATTTAATCCCCCAATAATGTTATGTGGCCATTTTACGGTACCTACTTTCCAGACAAGGAAACTGAGGCACAGAAAGGCTAAGTAGCATGCCCAGCCACATACTGAGCTGACAATCAAGTCCAGGCAGTTTGCGGTTGGGGTCCACATGCAGTTCACATTTTCCTAATTCTGCAGCTGCTGCTTCTAGAGCATTTGTCATGTTAGAAGGGGGACAGGATGGAGTCAGAGAGAGAGGGGGGAAGCTGGGACTACAGGGTCAGGGCACAGCGCCAGCTCCAGGGAGACCAGAGAGAGGCACATTCCCACAGCTACGTCTGAGGCTGACTCAGGAAGGCAGGTGACTGGTCAACTGTAGGAGTGAGGGAGAGCTTAGAGAGTGGGTGGCTGAGATCTCTATGCTAAGGTGCCTGGGTGGTACCTTTCACTGGGACCAGCAGAGGGCTGGGAATAGAGGCTTGGGAGAGGTGGTTGGGGAGGGAAGATGACGATCAATATTTCTGATGAGGCAACAGAGTGACATGGGGTGGGCTTGGCCAGGACCGCCGGCTCTGCCACTCACCAGCTGTGTGACCTCAGAGATGTTACTCAATCTCTCTGGACAGGTTACAACAACTAAAATGAGGGAGAAGGCTGGGCGTGGTGGCTCACGCCTATAATCTCAGCACTTTGGGAGGCTGGGGTGGGAAGGTCACTTGAGGCCAGGAGTTTGAGACCAGCCTGGGCAACATAGTGATATCCTGTCTCTTAAAAAAATAAAATAAGGGAGAAATAACAGTACCTTTCTCATGGGTTTGTTGCTAGGGTTAAAGCAATTTTCACATTCAAAGTGCTTAGAATAGTGTCTGACACGTACTGGGATGAGAAAGGCCCAATAAATGCTGGCATAATTATTGAATTTGCACTCCTTTTCAAATGTGGGTTTTTGTTCTTGTTGGTGTTTTTTAAGAGAGTCTTCCTCTGTTGCCCAGGCTGGAGTGCAGTGGCATAATCTCAGCTCGCTGCAACCTCCGCCTCCTGGGTTCAAGTGATCCTTGTGCCTTGGTCACTTGAGTAGCTCAGATTATGGGCACACTCCACCACACCTGGCTAATTTTTGTATAGTTAGTAGAGATGGGATTTCACCATGTTGTCCAGGCTGGTCTTGAACTCCTGGCCTCAAGTGAGCTGCCTGCTTCAGCCTCCCAAAGTGCTGGGATTACAGGCGTGAGCCACTGCGCCTGGCCTAAAATGTGGGTGTAATAATAGTTATAACTATTATTTATCGAGCCCAGTGCTAGGGTCAGCTGCTCCTGCATATTAATTCACTTTAATATTCAAAGAAATCCTGTAGGGTAGGTACTGTTTTCTCGCCTATTTTTTTTTTTTTTTTTTTTTTTGAGGCAGAGTCTCCCTCTGTCACCCAGGCTGGAGTGCAGTTGTGCGATCTTGGCTTACCGCAACCTCCGACTCCCTGGTTCAAATGATTCTCCTGCCTCAGCCTCCTGAGTAGCTGGGACTACAGGCATGTGCCACCATGTCCAGCTCATTCTTGTATTTTTCTTTTTTTTTAAGATGGAGTCTTGTTCTGTTGGCCAGACTGGAGTGCAGTGGCACGATCTCAGCTCACTGCAGCATCCGACTCCCAGGTTCAAGTGATTCCCCTGCCTCAGCCTCCCGAGTAGCTGGGACTACAGGCATGCACCACCACGCCCGGCTAATTTTTTATATTTTAGTAGAGGCAGGGTTTCACCATGTTGGCCAGGATGGTCTCGATCTCCTCACCTCATGATCCACCTGCCTCGGTCTCCCAAAGTGCTGGGATTATAGGCTTGAGCCGCCCGGCCCTCATTTTTGTATTTTTAATAGAGATGGGATTTCACCATGTTGGCCAGGATGGTCTTGATCTCTTGACCTTGTGATCCACCTGCCTGTGCCTCCCAAAGTGCTGGGATGCCAAGCATGAGCCACTGCGCCAGCCTCATAGCCTTGTTCTAGGTGCTGCCATGAGCCTACTCATTTACTCTTCTCAATGACTCTATGAAGAAGGTACGATTATTGTCTCTGGTTCAGAGATGAACAAACTGAGGTCAACAGATGCCTGGGGGCTCACCCTGATCCCCTCACTGGGCTGGTGCACTCACCCCCAGCTGCTAGGAGTAAGATCTGGGAGGTTAGGTGACCCCTCGCCAACCTCTTGGAAGTGACCCACAGCCAGTGACCAACTCATGGGCATGCACAGAGGCTAGTCCCCTCCTTCAAGGGAGCATGATTCTGTGGTTCAGTTTATGCTCCACATCCTCCCACAGATTAGGCTGAGCCTGGACTTCACCTGAGACCACATCCTTGTTTAACTTTTTCCTCCTTCCTTTTAAAATTTAATTTATTTTACTTTTTTTCTAGAGGTGGGATCTCACTATATTACCCAGGTTGGTCTTGAACTCCTGGCCTCAAGAGATCTGCCCTCCTCCACCTCCCAAAGTGCTGGGATTACAGAGGTTAGCCACACCATGCCCAGCCTTTCCTCCTTCCTTTTATTTTTCTATTTTCTCCTTTTCCTACACATTCCAAATCCTCCTTCCTTATCCCACTTTCCCTGCAGACTTTTCCTAACGAAATCCTCTCAATGTTTTGTGAGCCCTTCAATATATCCCTGCCTCAGGCTCTGCCTCCAGGAAACTGAACTTAAGACACTAAGGCACAGAAAACTGTGCAGCAGCCAACCAGCAAGTGGCTGGGCAGGATTCGAACCCTGGAAGCCTGTGCTCCCAACACACCACTGCCCCTCGGAGCAGGGGCCTGGCTGGGTGGACAGGTTGAAGGCAGGTGGCTCTCACCGGTAGTTGCAGGGCTCAGCTCCGAAGAGGCAGGCCAGGATCATCTGCTCGCCGGGATAGCTCATCTCCACCAGCTCCTGCTGCGGCACCTGTGCAAAGATGTTGGTGGCCTGCAGGATGTACCACTCTGTCACTGCCTGGGTGGCGCTGGTGAAGTTCCGGAAGGTGCACTGGGTCCCGTTGAGGCTACACTGTGGAGGCCAAGAGGGGTTGTTGTGGGTGGTGTGGGAGCTGCTGGCAGGACCCCAGCCACTGCTTGACGGCCCTAGCAGGGCAAGGGCGGTGCTCTGCCAGCCGCCCTTCTGGCTGCAACTTGGTGGTGGGAAGTTCACACTCACGCTCATGCATGCTCAAGGGCTGTGCGCCTCATACACAGCTGTGTGCCGGTCACAAGATCCCCTCATTAGGCTGGTGCACCCACCCCCAGCTGCTGGTGGTGAGGCCTGGGAGGTTAGGAGACCCCTCATCAACCTCTTGAAAGTGACCCACAGCCCGTGACCAACTCACAGGCATGCACAGAGGCTGGTCCCCTCTTTCAAGGAAGGGCGGCTCAGTGGTTCACTTTACAGCCACCAGCCTCACCCCCACATGTACCATTATGCATGAGCAAAAACACACACGTGGTCATGTGTGCAGAGGCATGCACAGAAGACGCCCTGTCTCTGACATCCACAGCCTCATGTCACTGTAACACACGTCCATCCAACCCCGAACCCCATATACACAGATTCACACAAGTGGCTGCAACACCCATGCTCACGTGGACACACACACACACACACACACACACACACACACACACACACACACACACAGCGTTCTGATTCCTTTTCCAGACTCTCCCCGAGACTTTCAGATGCAGCTCCCCTGGAGGCCATGGAGACCAAGAAGAAACTCAACACACAGGAAACACTGCCTCCCGTGTGTTCTGGGAAAGACACAGACCCAGTCACTTGAGCCCAGCACGGGGTGCAGGGCCACCTTCCACCCGGTCACAGCCGGCTTCTCATGACATCCAAGTCACCACGCAGACTTGGCCCTGGGACTCTGGCCTTGGCCACGAGACTGCTGCTGGTTCTCCCTGCTGGAACCCAGGAGACCGGACAGAGAAGCTTCCCCTGGCATTCTTACACCACACTTCCCAACACACCCGGCCAGCCCATTCCTGGGGGCCTCCCTGCCTCCCCTGGGGGAGCTAATGGCAGTCCTTAATCCTCACTCTGTTCCAGGCTCTGTTCCCAGGGCCTTACATTTATAACCCCATTCAATCTTCACAGCAACACTAGGAAGTAAGTATTATTGTTATGCCCACCATCATGAAGAAATTGAGGCCCAGCAGGTTAAGGAAGGTGTGTCCATGGCAGTTTCCCAATATGACACTGGCTAGTTTGTGTGGAGAGGTGGGGGGCAAAGCAGTTGTGGAAGTCATGATGCCATGAGTGTGAGCAGCAAGGCAGTGGCACCCCCTCTGGGGAGTGTATGGTCCCCTCCTGGATCCCCATCCAAGACGGATCATCAGAATCACCCGGGAGCCTTTTGTCAATACAGATTCCCAGGCCTGGGCCCAGAGCTGCTCACTCAGATTCTGCAGGAATGGGGCCTAGGGATGTGTATTGTGACAGAGCTCCCAAGGGATTGATCCTGAGACAGAGACGGGGGACCTTCTCCTCACTTCTAGGCTTAAGAGCTAATGGCATCCCAGCCTCCCTGTGCAGGGCAGCTGTTTCTTGGCATCTGACTGTACTGTAAAGCTGTGGCCTTTCCCCTGCCCAATATTTATGCCCCTATCTTTTGATAACAAGACTTCCCCCTTGCTCAGCCCATGTGGTCTCACAGAGGTTGACATGACTCCCAATTCCAGGGCAAATGACCCAGGACTGGCCAATCATGAGAGCCTATGCTGTGGCCCACATAATTGGTTTGGGGTGAGCATGTGACCTAACAAGTCCTCTCAGGGATCTTTGCTGGGACTATAGGGAAAGAGCTCTTTTTCTGGGGTGACTGCTAAGCAAGGGCACGGAGGGGACCCTCCATATGGAGAGATCTTACCTGAGAGTGAAGTTATTCGAGAGAAAATTTGACCCAAGATGGAGAAAGATTCCTAATGACCTCATTAGAATACCTGGATCCAGCCTTGCCTGAATGCAGTGTATGTCTGGACTTCTTAGTTATGTGAGCCAATGAATTCCCTGTTTTGCTTGAGCTAGTTTGAGCTGGATCACTTATACCAAAAGAGTCTTGACTAACATGCCAGCAATTTCTATATTTTAAAAAGCTCTGCAAACAAGCAAAACAGACTCTGGCTTCCATCTTGTCTTTCCTCCAGCAAGACTCAAGTAATTACAGAAAAGAAACACCCATCAGCCTCACTGAGTGGGGCCCATTGCTTGGCATGTGCCCAGGGACCACTTACTAGTCTCATGGCCATTTTGCACCCCTGGGCATTACAGATCTTTTCTGATGCTGAGCTGTTTGACGAGCCATTGTGTCTATCTCCAAAGAGGTCAAGGACCACGGGGTGGTGGTGGTTCCGCTCATCAATAAGGACCAGTGGTGTGTGGTTCCAGATGGAGGAGTTCAGGGCCCTGGTGGCATTGGCATGGCCCAGCTCAGGAGCTAGGATGCTCTCCAGGACAGCTTCCATCAGCTCATCCAGGTCCTTCAGCAAATGCTTGACTTTGGAATACCTGGATGGGGAGAGGGCTGGTTAGGGGGAGGGATGAACATCTGTAAAGCAGAGCTGCAGAGATCTGGGACCCACTCTGCAGCAGTCTGTTTTCACATTGCTGTACAGATACTACCCGAGACTGGGTGATTTATAAACAGAAAAGGTATAATTGACTCACAGTTCCGCACGGCCGGAGAGAGGTCTCAGGAAACTTACAGTCATGGCAGAAGTTGAAGGGGAAGCAAGGCACATCTTACATGGCGGCAGGAGATGGGAGGAGGGAGAGGGAGAGAGAGAGAGAGAGAGAGAGAGAGAGAGCGAGAGAGAGAGAGAGCGCAGGCACAGGGGAGTCTGCCACTTTTAAACCATCAGATTTTGTGAGAATTCACTCACTATTATCAGAACAGCATGGGGGAAGCTGCCCCTATGATCCAATCACCTCCCACTGGGTCCCTCCCTCGACACATGGGGGTTACAATTCGAGAATGAGATTTGGGTGGGGACACTGAGTCAAACCATATCACACTCTTACTCCAGCATGGCTGCCACTATGTGTAAGAACACCCCACCTAAGCACCCACACATGCATCCACGTGTCCTTTCACCACCCATGCAGTCATTCATTCACCAATTTTTAATGAGCACCTACCATGTGCCAGGCATTGTGCAGGGCACAGATGATACAGTAGCAAACAAGAGGGACCTGGTCTCTTTCCTTATGAATTCATATTTGAGTGAGGAAGAATTGTAATGGCTTGTGGTTACTGATAACTTACCACGTGCCAGGTGCTAGGTGCTTTCCAGGTCTCATTTACTCTTTGCCACAATTCTGTTACCATCCCCACATATAGATCAGGAAACTGAGGCTCCAGGAATTGGTATGATTTTGCAAGCTCACTCCACTGATAAGGGGCAGACTGAGCTTAGAATCCGGGTTTGGTGGGTTCCAGTGGGTATGGGGGTTCTGAGATCTACCTCCCAGGAGGGAGCAACTTTGGGAATAAGAGCCAGTTTCAGGAGACAGAAAATGATGGGACTGTGAGGCTGGCTCCAATGTCTTCCCTCAACCCTGAGGAGCTCCCATGTTGGAAATGGTGACCAGTGAGAGATGGATCTATCAAGGAGTATCTCCACCAGAGTCCATGGGGGCCCAGGCCCTGCACCCCAGTCACTTCATACCCAATTTACTGAAGACCCTGCCTCAGTGTCAGGTCATTGGGGCTGCAAGTGCCATCTCTGGCTGGAGGACTTCCTGCAGGAGCATTAAATTCTGGACAGAGGCCAAGGTCCCGGTACAAAGGTGTACAGCAGCCGGAGCCAACATTGGCCTTTGATGCCAGTTCCCAGTCCATTAAACCTGTGTACACAGGAAGAGGAGGATCGGGAAGGGTGGCATCTGTGTAGATGGCAGTGTTATTACAGCCTAGATGTCCATAGCTGCTGGGAAGCTTGGTGGGTCACTTCGTGAGCTCTGGGTTTGAATCCTGGCATGGCACTTAATATCTTGGGCAATTTAACTTCTCTGAGGTTCTGTTCTCTCATCCACAAAACAGGGGGATAAAAATAAGTACCCCAGAGAATCTTTGGGAAGATTCAGTGAGGTGCTGCTTATAAAGTGCATAGATCAGTGCCAAGATGGAGTGCTGTCATTCCTGTTATTATTAAAGGCTCTCTTGAGCCACTCTGAGAACACACCAAAGCAGGAATAGCCCTATTAATAGAAAGAAGGAACATTCTAACAATTGGGAAAGTAATCACTGCATATGAATTCTCTTCCAGGACGTTCTTTCCTTTTAAAAACAGAGATGCTGTCTCATCATGTTGGCCAGCTGGTTTCAAACTCCTGGCTTCAAGTGATCCTCAAACTTCAGCCTCCCAATGCACTCTGATTTCAGGCGTGAGCCACTGTGCCTGTGCCTGGTCAGGACTTCCTCTTTGTTTTTTTTTTCTTTTCTTTTTTTTTTTGAGATAGAGTCTTGCTCTTTCACCCAGGCTGGAGTGCAGTGGCAAGATCTTGGCTTATTGCAACCTCCGTCTCTCGGGTTCAAGCGATTCTCCTGCCTCAGCCTCCCAAGTAGCTGGGATTACAGGCATGTGCCAGCACACCCAGCTAATTTTTGTATTTTCAGTAAAGACGGGGTTTCACCATGTTGGGCAGGCTGGTCTCGAACCTCTGACCTCGGGTGATCTGCCTGCCTTGGCCTCCCAGAGTGCTGGGATTACAGTCGTAAGCCACTGTGCCAGGTCAGGACTTTCTTTTTCATAAGAATGTTTTCTGTGACTCAGCCCTTCTTTCAATTCCTTGAATGCACCAAGCTTCTCACCAGCTGCACCTGCTACATCCACCACTGGGGGCACTCTCTCACTCCACCTGGCCAACTTCTATCATTCATTAGGGCACTTAAAAAAAAAAAAAGTTTTTGGATTGACTCTGTCTCTCCGCAACCCTAACTAGGTTGGTTCTCCTCATGTGTCCCCTTCACAGGCCTTGCCATCAAGCAGAGAAAGGGCAACCTGGAAGAATGGTTAAAAAGTAGCAGAGTTCATGTCCTTTGCAGGGACACGGATGAAGCTGGAAGCCATCATTCTCAGCAAACTGACGCAAGAACAGAAAACCAAACACAGCATTTTCTCACTCATAAGTGGGTGTTGAACAATGAGAACACGTGGACAAAGGAGGGGAACATCACACACCAGGGCCTGTTGGCGGGGATGGGGGCTAGGGGAGGGGTGGCAGGGGGTGGTGAGCTAGGAGAGGGATAGCATTAGGAGAAATACCTAATGTAGATAACGGGGTGATGGATGCAGCAAACCACCATAGCACGTATATACCTATGTCAACAAACCTGCACTTTCTGCACGTCTACCCCAGAACTTAAAAGTATAATAATAATGATGATAATAATAATAAAAGTAGCAGCTCTGGAATCACGTTGGGCCTGGGTTCAAATCCCACAGTGGTCCACTGTGTGTCTCCAGGTGAGCTCACTTACTCCTCTGAACCTCCATCTCCTCACCTGTAAACAGGGCTGTGACAGTAGTTCCCATCCCTAGGGTGGTTGTGTGGATTAGAATGACATCAATTACCAAAGAACACTGAACACAATGCCTGGCATGTCATAAGCATTTGTTGAGAGTTGTTTTATTAATTAATTAATTAATTAATTAATTTTTTTTTTTTTGAGAAAAGGTCTCGTTCTGTTACCCAGGCTGGAGTGCAGTGGTACGATTTCTCAGCTCACTACAATCTCTGCCTCTTGGGGTCAAGCAATTCTCCTGCCTCAGCCTCCTAAGTAGCTGAGATTACAGGCATTGCCTGCATTTTTAGTAGAGACGAGGCTTCACATGTTGCCCAGGCTGGTCTCAAACTCCTGACCTCAAGAGATCCGCCCACCTCAGCCTCCCAAAGTGCTGGGATTACAGGTGTGACCCACGGTGCCCCGCCAAGTCGTTTTATTTTTTTTTATCATCATAATGATAATGAATTCGGTATTTGTGGGGACAACTTTGTTGGGCCTGTTTTCTCTGTAGGCTTTGAAGAGGACAGGGACTCTGTTTTGTTCACTGCTGTATTTGTGGTGCTTTGAACACTGCCTGGCACATAATAGGTGCTCCATAAACATGTGTGGAATCCATAAATAGGCATTTACCTGCCTAAAGACAGGGGCTGCCCAAGGTTCTCTGTAAGCCTAGGAAATGCATGATTTTTTTATTTTTAAGAGACAAGATCTGGCTCTGTTGCCCAGGCTGGAGTGCAGTGGCATCTTCTTGTTTTTATTTTATTATTATTATTATTATTGACATGGAGTTCTGCTTTTGTTGCCCAGGCTGCCATACAGTGATGTGATCTTGGCTCACCGCAATCTCCACCTCCCAGGTTCAAGCGATTCTCCTGCCTCAAGCTCCGGAGTAGCTGGGATTACAGGCATGCACCGCCACCCCTGGCTAATTATTCTGTATTTTTAGTAGAGATGGGGCTTCTCCATGTTGGTCAGGCTGGTCCTGAACTCCTGATCTCAGGTGATCAGTCCGCCTCAGCCTCCCAAAGTGCTGGGATTACAGGTGTGAGCCACCACTCCTGGCCTGTTTTTATTTTCAATTAATTATATTTTCTTAGCTTTGACTTGAAACTCAAGCGGTGCCTCCTCAGCCCACTGCAGCCTTGATCTCCTGAGCTCAGGCAATCCTCCCACCTCAGCCTCCTAAGCAGCTCAGACCACAGACATGCATCACCACATCTGGCTAATTTAAAATATGTATAAACATATATATATATATATATATATATATTTATAAGTGGCATCTTGCTGTGTTGCCCAGGCTGGTCTGCAACTCCTGGCCTCAAGGGATCCTCCTGTCTTGGCCTCTCAAAGTGCTGTTATTACAGGCATAAGCCACCACACCTGGCCAAAAGTTTATGAAGTTTGAATCTTAGTTGCTGCAAAAGGATGAAAACAAATGGAAAGAAAGAGAGGAGAAGAAAGAGAAAGAAGGAAGGAAAAAGGAAAGGAAAAGAAGGGAAGTAAAAGGAAGGAAGGAAAAGTAACAAAGAGAAAGGAAGGAAGCGGAGAAAGAGAAGGAGAGAAAGAAGAAAGGAAAGGAAGGAAAGGAAAGTTGGAAGGGAAGAAAAGAGAGAAAGAGAACAGCCTGTGTGCTGAGGCCAGCTGTGTACTCAGGGAGCACCTACTTGAAGGGACTGGCATTGCAGATGGTGACGGCAGGGAAGTCCATGGTCTTGAAGCCTACGGAGAGGGACACACTGACCTCCCAGCTCAGGTAAGTCTTGATGAAGATGCTCCACTGCCAGCAGACGAGGGCGGCAAAGAGCAGGGTGATCAGGAACCACACGGCCTTCTTCTTGGGCCCCTCGCAGATGATGCGCTTGGGGCCGTGAGTGTTAGTGTTGTCACAGTACCACACCAGCAGCTCCTTGTACGTGTAGCCAGGGCCCTTCTGCAGCCGGTGCAGGCACTTCAGCAGGTATTTCTTCACATGCATGGTGGTACCTGCAGAGAGACGCGGGGATGCACATCAGTTGGGACACCAACCTTGCCTGCAAGGATGTCCCAGTCACATCCAGGAACTGGGTGGCACGTCCCAGTCCTTTCTCCCTCTTGACCTTCCTTCTTCCCTCCCTCCCTTTTTTCCTTCTTTTCTTCCTTCCTTTGGCTATCCATCATCAATCCATCCATTCATCTAATCAACCAAAACGCATTTAGAGAGTGCCTACTGTATGCCAGGCACTCAAATGGTAACTTCTGGACTCATTGAGAAAAATGGACAAGGTTTTTTGGCCTTTGGGAATTTATAACCTAGTGAACAAGTGACTTAAACTCTCAGTTCGGGTTCTCTGTGCATAACATGTGGTGTAGCAAGTCCTCAAACAACATCATTTTGTTCAATGTTTTATTGTAATGTTGATGAGAAAAGAAAGTAGATTCCCAGCCAGGGCCGCTGTCTATATGGAGTTTGCATGTCCTCCCATGGTGTGTCTGCATGGTCCCAGGTGAGTGAATGTGACTGTGTGGATGCTCTGCAATGAAATGTGGTCTGTACGGGGTGGGTTCCTACCTTGTGCCCTGAGCTGTGGAGATAGGCTCTGACCACTGTGACCTTGAACTGAATAAGTGGGTAAATAATGATCTTACTTGTTTTTATTAATCTTTCTTTTTCTTTTTTGAGATAGGGTCTCACTCTGTTACCCAGGCTGGAGTGCAGTGGTGCAATCACGGCTCACTGCAATCTCTACCTTCTAGACTCAAGTGATCCTCCCAGCTCAGCCTCCTAAGTAGCTGGGATTACAGGCAGGCACAACCATACTGGTGATTTTTTTTTTTTTTTTTTTTTTTTGGAGACAGAGTCTCTGTCTCAAAGCTGCACTCCAGGCTGGTCTACTTTTTGTAGAGATGGGGTTTCTCCATGTTGCCCAGGCTGGTCTCAAACTCCTGACCTCAAGGGATCCACCCACCTCAGCATCCCAAAGTGCTGGCATTACAGGCGTGAGCCACTGCGCCTGATCTTAATCTTCCTTAAATGTATGTGTAGCTCATATTTATTTTAATGTTTAATATTTGAAGCATTTTGGTCTTTATTTAAAAATTTGGTAACTTTTTTTGTGACCAGAAATAGACTGTAGGAGCTTAACTCTTGTAGACATCAATTAGCCTATGGTGAAATTGATTTCATTATACATCATTTCGCCTAGAGTTGCAGTTTCCAAGAACATATCAACGATGTTAAGTGAAGACTTACTGTAATAATTACATCTAACCTATAGGATTGCTGAGAGGGTAAAATTCGGTGATGCACAGGAAGTGCTATATACTGAGCCTAGCACAGGTCAAATCCTCGGTAAACCAGTTACCAGTGTCACTGGCTGTCAGTGGGTAAGACAGGTGTTAAACAAAGAATCCATCAAAAACGCAGAGCTATGAAACATGATAGGAAAGATTGGGACTCCATGCCCTGAGACGCTAGAGGCACTAAAGGGTGTTGGTTTAGAATAAGGACTCTGTAACCAAATTGTCTGGCTTTCTGTTTGTTTGAGACAGGGTCTCACTCTATCACCCAGGCTGGAGTGCAGTGGCATGATCATGGTTCACTGCAGCCTTGAACTCCTGGCAAATGGCTGGCTTTGACGCTCCGCACTGCCGCTTTCTAGTTGTGTGACTTTGAGCAAATCTCAGTTCTTCAGTTTCCTTATCTATAAAATGAGGATAGTTACAGCTTCCGCCTGATAAGGGTGTTGTGGAGGCTGGCTGCATGAAAATACGGAGAGGGCGGATTCCTGCCTGGCACCTAAGTGTCAGCAATTGTTATTAGAAAACGGAGGCTTGACTAGGTCTGGGAGTCCTTGGAGAAGTGATGGAGGAGCTGAGGTGAAAGGATAGGAGAGGAGAGGGGAAGGGGGAAGGCTGAAGTGGGGAGGGAGCCTGCAGGGGTGAGCAGGGCCAGGCCACACAAGGGCTTGTGGATCGTGTTAAGGATTAGGGTTTCAATCCCAAGAGCACCTTAGCCACCTGAGTAGCTGGGACTACAGGTGTTTGCCACCATACCCAGCTAATTTTTGTATTTTCAGTAGAGACAGGGTTTCGTCATGTTGCTCAGGCAGGTGTCGAACTCCTGGCCTCAAGTGATCCACCTGCCTCAGCTTCCCAAAGTGCTGGGATTACAGGCATGAGCCACTGTGCCCATCTTCAACTCTATTCTCTGATAGGAATTAAACTCTATGTGCCTGCCCAGGCCATCACGGCTGTAAGAGAATGTTCACAGACTAACTCCACTCCTAACTTTCCCCAGAAGGTCCATTCCCTGCTCTGAAATAATAAAATAATAACAGTTAGTGTAATAGCAACCACAAGAGCAACATCAAAGTACTAAATGTTTGCCGTGACCCAGGCATATGGGTCTTGTATAGTCTAGCACCCCAAAACCACATAGGTGAACAACACATTAGGTTCCAGGAGGTTGTTGTAGAAGAAATAAAGGGGCCTTAGAGTGTCTACCCTTTTCTATTCTCATGTAATCATTCTGATTTAGTTAAGGAGAACGTCTCAACATGGCACCAATGGGTCTTTAACACCCCTCCAGCCCTTGTTCATCTCCAGGTTTAACAATGAGGCCTCAGGCTCAGAATCAGGTCAGACTATAGTATCTAGTTAGAATGGGCAACATTGTATTCACCGGGCTCATTTTTAAGAGCCACCTTCTATTCTACTTATAGCAACAGCTACTGACTTTTGCTTTATGTTCATAAATGCGCTTTAAGTAAAAAAAAGGAAATCGATTTAAAGAAAAATGTTTAAGTAAACAACAATATTACATGTAGCAAAAGTTGTTACCATGGTAGGCAAATTGTAACTGCGTTGTAAATGTGTTGAGTATTGGCTGAGCCTCTAACAAGTTTGGCCCCTTGGGTCATTAGCCAAATAAAACTCGCTAAGGCTGCAAACAACTTTATGATGTTCTGGTCAGATTCCACCCCCAAGGTGATAGATGGTCTGTGTTTGGAATGTATACACACTTTACGGAGAAGGGATTGAATCAGTGTACACCTTAACCCAATCCAAACAAGTAAAGTAGAGATTGAGTTCATGTGTGCAGACAGAAAGAGACACCAATTGTCATGCTCCAGAGAGTCACAGATTGCTGACTAGACATTGGCCCTGAATGTTCCTGATAGCAAATGCAAAAACAATAAATGTGGACAACTGTTTCGGTTTTCTTATGAGACAAAACATCTGCTCACTCTCAATGGCAATTTTTTTCCCCGAGATTTGGCTTACGTAGCCCAGAGTCCTTGTGGATAATAGGGAGCCCAGCCCTGTGTGTGCCTCTACTTACTGTTTTGACAAAAGACACATAAATCCTATTGGGTTTGCAAAACTTCTTTGTTCTTAGCACAGTATTGCATTTTTTTTTTTTTTTTTGAGACAGAGTCTTGCTCTGTGGCCCAGGCTGGAGTGCAGTGGCATGATCTCGGCTCACTGCAACCTCTGTCTCCTGGGTTCAAGTGATTCTCCTACTAAAGTCTCCCAGGTAGCTGGGATTATAGGCGCAAGCCACTGCACCGAGCTAATTTTGTATCTTTAGTATAGACAGGTTTCACCATGTTGGCCAGACTGGTCTTGAACTCCTGACCTCATGTGATCCGCCCACCTCTACCTCCCAAAATGCTGGGATTACAGTTGTGAGCCACCATGCCTGGTGCAGCATTTTGTTTGCCCAGGCTGGAGTGCTGTGGTGAGATCATGGTTCCCTGCAACCTTGACTTCCCACACTCAAGCAATCCCCACACCTTGGCCTCATGAGTAGCTGGGACTAAGGGCACATCACCACGCCCAGCTAATTTATTTTATTTGATTTTTTGTAGAAACCAGGGTGGTGGGCGTGGGGGAGGGGTGGTCTCACTATGTTGTCTAGGCTGGTCTCAAACTCCTGGGCTCAAGCAATCCTCCTGCCTCAGCCTCTCAAAGTGTTGGGATTACAGGTGTGAGCCACCACACTCAGCACAATTCCTCCTTTTAAAGATCAGCTTCAGTGAGATATAGTTCACATATCACAAAATTCACCCATCCATTTAAAGTGTAGAATTCACTGGATTTCAGTATATTCACATTGTTCAACCATCATCACAATCAATCTTAAAACATCTTTATTTCCCCTGAAAACTCCATGCCCATTGGGAGTTATTTCTCATTTCTCTCTCCACCCTTCTTCTCCCCATCAGAAACCATTAATCTATTCTCTGTCTCTCTAGATTTGCCTATTTTGGAAGCTTCATTCAAACCAAGCTTTTCCATCCTGCAGCCCGCAGGCCATAGGCAGCCCAGGATGGCTTTGAATGCGGCCCAAAACAAATTCATAAACTTTCCTAAAACATTATGAGATTTTTTTTTCTTAGCTCATCAGCTATTGTTAGTGTTACTGCATTTTATATGTGACCCAAGATAATTATTCTTCTGCCAATGTGGTCCAGGAAGCCAAAAATTTGGACACCCCCGATAAAAACAGAATTGCAGGCTGGGCACAGTGGCTCATGCCTGTAATTCCAGCAATTTGGGAGCCTTAGGTGGGTGAATCACTTGAGGTTAAGAGTTAAAGCCCAGGCTGGCCAACATGGTGACACCCTGTCTCTACTAAAAATACTAAATTAGCTGGGTGTGGTGGCAGGCACCTGTAATCCCTGCTACTCGAGAGGCTGAGGCAGGAGAATTGCTTGAGCCTGGGAGGTGGAGGTTGCAGTGAGCAGAGATCATGCCACTTCACTCCAGCCTGGGTGACAAGAGTGAAGCTCCATCTCAAAAAACGAACAAACAAAAAATGAAATTGCACAATATGTGATCTTTTCTGACTAGCTTCTTTCACTTAGTGTGTTTGCAAGGTTCATTCATGTTGTAGCATGTATTAGTGCTTCATTTCTTTCTATTGCTAAATAATATCCCATGTTACATTGAGACTATATTTTTTTTATCCATTCATCAGTTGATGGACAGTTGAGTTGTTTTTACTTTTTGGCCATTATGATAATACTGCTATGAAAGATCATGCATAAGTTTTGTGTAGAAGTAAGTAAGTTTCACTTCTCTTGCCTATATACCTAGGAGTGGTCTCGAACTCCTGACCTGGGTCCAATGGTAATTCTATGTTTAACCATTTGAGGAACTGTAAGACTTTTCCAAAATGGCTGCACCACTAAACAATTTCGCCCTGTGTATGAGGATTCTAATCTCTATATCCTCTCCAACACCTGTTATTCTCTATTTTAAAAAAATTATTCCAGCTACCCTAGTAGGGTGTGAAGTGGTATCTTACGCTGGTTTCAATCTGCATTTTCCTGACAGCTAATGATGTTGAATATCTTCTCATATGCTTATATATTAGCCATTAGATCCATTATATGGCCACTATATTTTCTTTGGAGAAATGTCTATTCAGATCCTTTGCCATTTTTTACCTGGGCTATTTACCTTTTTATTACTGAGTTGCAAGAGTTATTTGTATAGAATATACACAAGTCCCTTATCAGGTAGAATTTGCAAAAAAATTTCTTTCATTCTCTGGGTGCTGTCTTCTTACTTTCTTGATGGTGTCCTTTGAAGAATAAGTTTTTAAGTTTGATGATGCCAAATTTGTCTATATTTCTTTTTTTTTTTTTTTTTTTGAGCTTTGGTTTTATATCTAGGACTCTATAGCCTAATCCAAGGTCATGAAGATTTGTTTCTATGTTTTACTCTAAGGATTTTATAGTTCCAGCTTTTATATTTAGGTCTTTGATTCATTTTGAATTAATTTATGTATGAAGTATGAGATAGGAGTCTAACTTCATTCTTTTTCATGTAGTTATTCACTTTTCCCAGCACCGAGACTATTCTTTCTCCCATTTAATTGTCTTAGCACCTTGTCTGATTTTCTAACATTTAAATGAAAAGAAAATAAATGGAGAGCTATACCATGCTCATGGATTAGAAGACTCAATATTGCTAAGATGTCAATTAACCTCTAGAGTCAACTTACTCCTAATCTCTAGAATCTACTCAATTTCAATCAAAATCCCAGCAGAATTTTTGTACAAATTGACAAACTGATTCTAAAATTTATATGGAAAAGCAAAAGAACTAAAACTGCAAAATCAAAACAAAAACAGACACACATGCATGTGTACACATGCACACACACACACATCAAAACAAAATTTTAAAAAACATACAAAAATAAAAACAAAGTTGAAAGACATATCTATCTGATATCAACACTTGCTATAAGTTGCTTTTATCAGGACAGTGTGGTATTGGTGTAATGATAGATCTATTGCTCACTGGATCAGGGAGTTCTGATAGATCTGCAAATTTGCCAAGGTAATTCAATGAAAAAAGTGTAGTGTTGGCTGGGCATGGTGGCTCACACCTGTATTCCAGTACTTTGGGCCAACAAAGTACTGGGATCACTTGAGCCCAGGAGTTTGAGATGAGCCTAGGCAACATAGTGAGAACCTGTCTCAATTTAAAAGAAGAATTAAAATATAAAATAAAAAAGTGTAATATTTTCAATAAAAATGCTGAAACAAATGGTTGTCCATATATTTTTTAAAGTGAATCTTTTTTTTTTTTTTTTTTTTGAGATGTTTCGCTCTTTTGCCCAGGCTGGAGGGCAGTGGCGTGACCTCCCCTCACTGCAACCTTCATTTTCTGGTTTCAAGTGATTCTCCTGCCTCAGCCTCCTGAGTAGCTGAGATTACAGGCACCCAGTCACCTGCCACCATGCCTGGCTAATTTTTGTATTTTTAGTAGAGAGGTGTTTCACCATGTTGGCCAGGTTGGTCTTGAACTCCTGACCATGTAATCTGCCTGCCTCGGCCTCCCAAAGTGCCAAGATTACAGGCATGAGCCACTGTGCTCAGCCTTTAAAGTGAATCTTAACTCCTATCCCACACTATATACAAAAACTAACTTCAAATGGTTCATAGACCTAATAAGACTGTAAGATACCCTGAAGAAAGAATAGGAGAAAAATCGATGTAACTTTAGGCTATGCAAAGATCTTCAGATAGGACACTAAAATCATGAATCATAAAAATCTTACAAATTGTACTTTATTAGAATTAAAATCTTTTGCTTTTCAAAAGACATTGTTGGGAAAATGAGAGAGCAGCCTCCTGGGAGAAAATACTTGGAATACTTATGTCTGACAAAAATTTTGTATGCAGAATATAGGAAGAACTCTTACAACTAAATAATAAGACAAACAATTCAACAAAAAGTGGGCCAATGATTTGAATAGACATTGTAAAAGAAGAAATATGAATGGCCCATAAGCACATGAAAAAAAGCTCAACATCATTAGTCACTGGGGAAATGCAAATCAAAACCACAATGGGATATCACTTCACACGCACTAGAAGGACTGAGAGTATCTAGCGTTGGTGAGGATGTGTAGCAATCGGAATTCTCCTACACAGCTGTTTGGAATGCAAAATGGTATAGTCACTTTGGAAGGCAGCTTGATAAAGTTTCTTATAAAGATGCTGGGCGCGGTGGCTCATGCCTGTAATCCCAGCACTTTGGGAGGTTGAGTTGGGTGGATCACTTGTGGTCAGGGGTTTGGGATTCCCTGGGCAACATGGTGAAATCCCGTCTCTACTAAAAATACAAAAAAAATTAGGCGGGAGTGGTGCCCCATGCCTATAATCCCAGCTACTCAGGAGGCTAACAGGAGAATCACCTGAACCCAGGAGGTGGAGGTTGCAGGGAGCTGAGTGCAATTGTGCCATTGTACTCCAGCCTGGGTGACAGAGTGAGACTCCATCTCAATAATAAATCAATAAATCAATAAGTAAAGGAGGCCAGGTGCAGTGGCTCATGCCTGTAATCCCAGCACTTTGGGAGGCTGGGCCAGGAGGACTGCTGATCCCAGTAGTTTGAAGACCAGCCTTGGTAACATAGTGAGACCTTGTCTCTGTATTTAAAAAAAAAAAAAAAGTGAAATGGACACTTATCATATGACCCAGCAATTCCACTTTTACTTATCCACGAGAAAAACATACGTTTACACACAGAGTTGTACATATATGTTCGCTTATTCATAATAACCTCCACCTAGAAGCAATCCACATGCCCACCAACAGGGGAAGAAATAAATAAATTATGGCATATCCATAATGGGATTCTATTCAATAATAAAAAGGAACCAACTATTGATACATAAAACATGGATGTATATAAAAATATTATGCTGAGTAAAAGAAGCTAAACACATAAGAATACATACTAAAGAATTTCATTTTATGAAGCCCTAGAAAAGATGAATTAATTATAGTGACAGAAAGCAGATCAGTAAGTATCTGGGCCTTGGGTGAGTAGTGTATTGACTACAAGTTGTACACAGAGCCTTTTGGAGACGATGAAAATATTCTAGATCTTCAATGGGATGGTGGTTCATTAAATGCACACACTTGTGAAAACTCATCAAACAACATATTTAAAGTGGATGCATTCTATTATATGTAAATTACATCTCAGTAAAGTTTTAACAAAAGACTTTAATCCATTGCCATTTCAAAATGATGAGATTTCACATTTTTTTAAAATGTGGGTTTTCTTCCTCTTTTGAAAAGTCAGAAAGATGCCACATGACCATGTTCTGGTAGAGTTGAATAGCAGCTGCTCTCCTTGGATGGGTTACATGTTCCACAGTTCACCCCAATTCTTCCCATTCCATGCTGTCTTATACCCAGCCCTCTTTACTCATTTTCATTAGCTGCTCTGGCTCATGTGGACATCTGACTTTGTGACTCCTGTAAATTGCAGGTCAGACGCTTCCATTAAAATCCCCTGTACTTATTTTTGTAGCAAAACCTCAATTATCCAATATTACTGGGGAATATGAGTTCTGATAGCTGGATTTTTAAAGTTAATTGAAAGTTAACCTGAAAGTGGATTTGACTCTGGTTATTGAAAAATCTTGCATGTTTCTGCCTCTGCAAGGGCAACATGACTGACTCTTTGTTTTCAAGCACCTGGCCGGGGATAAGAGCCACAGGTGGGGTTTAGTGTCCAGGCCAGAAAAAGTGAAAGAGAGTTTCAGGGGAGCTGTCAGATTCTCTTCAGAAGCCAGGGCATACCTTAGACACAATTTCATTTATAAATTCAAATATTATGTGCATTCCCTGAACCAAGAGTTTGGTGTCTATTCCTGACTAAAAGAACCAGGGCTTCTTAGAAAAATAGTTGCTACCAGCTTTGGTGCAGGAAATGTACAAAATGAGCCTTTCTTTTTGATGTTGTGTTTTGGACACAGGGTCTCACTCTGTCATCCAGGCCGAAGTGCAGTGGTGTGATCACAGCTCACTGCAGCCTCAACCTTCAGGACTCCAGCAATCCTCATACCCGAGCCTCCTAAGTAGCTGGGACTACAGGTGTGTGCCACCATGCCCAGCTAATTTTTGTATCTTTTTTTTGGTAGAAATTGGGTTTTGCCATGTTGCTCAACTGGTCTTGAACTCCTGGGTTTAAGTGATCCTCCTGCCTTGGCCACCCAAAGTGCTGGGATTGTAGGTATAAGCCACCATGCCTGGTCTACATGTTTTAAATGTTGTTTAAAAGAAAAAAAAATATGTGACAAATATGTATGGGGCTTGCAAACCCTGAAATATTAACCATTTGGTACTTTAAAGAAGTTTGCTGATCTCTGATTTACAATGTCATATATATTTGTACTAAATAAAAAGAAACCTGGAGCCAGGCACAGTGGCTCATGCCTGTAATCCCAGCACTTTGGGAGGCCGGGGCAGGTTGATCACCTGAGGTCAGGGGTTCGAGACCAGCCTGGTCAACATGGTGAACCCCTGTCTCTACCAAAAACACAAAAACTAGCTGAGCATAGTGGCAGGTGCCTGTAATTCCAGCTACTTAGGAAGGCGAGGCAGGAGAATCGCTTCAACCCAGGAGGGAGGCAGAGGTTGCAGTGAGGAACCTGGGGCCAGGTGCAGTGGCTCATGCCTGTAATCCCAGTGCTTTGGGAGACTAAAGCAGGAGGATCACTGGAGTCCCAGAGTTTGAGATCAGCCTACGTAACATATTGAGACCCTTGCCTCTACAAAAAAATTACAAAATTAGCCGAGTGTGGTGGCATGTGCCTGTGGTCTCAGCTACTGGGGAGGCTGAGGAGGGAGGATGGCTTAAGCCCAGGAGTTGGAGGTTGCAATGAGCTATGATTATATCACTGCAAGCCTAGCCTGGGTGCCAGAACAAGACGCTGTCTAAAAAAATAATAAATAGTAGAAAGAAATACTTCAAATGGGTGTTTCAAGCAAATATTTATAAGCTTGATTTTGTTATTTCCCTCTAACTATCTGCTAATTCAATGTTTTCCTAAGCATTGATCACTTGTATACCACTTTTACAATTTTTGCTAAATCCGTGTAGCACTCATATTATTACTTAGTAGATAACATCACATCATTTCACTTTTTTCTTTTTTTTTTTTTGGCTAAAATAAACTCAACTTCTTCCTAGGTACTATGAATACAAAGCAATGTTACACCTGTGAAATAACATGTTTGATGTGCTAAGCCATTTTTTCCTAATACACATTAACATACTTTCTTAACTATTCAGAAAAAGGTTCCTCTGAGAATCATTGCTTACCGAGATTACCTTTGGGAAATGCCCTGTGAATTGTCTTTCACTGGCTGAAGCGTGTACTGGTCCAAGGACATATGCTCTCTTTCCAAGGCATTTCCTGGTGTGGCTCCATGTTGTCTTTTAAAGTATGTTGGGATAGGCATAATTATGCCCATTATACAGAGAATTTAATTAGAGCATAGAGGGACTTACCCACAGTCATGGTGAGTCAAACAGCAGGTCTCAAAATAGAAACCAGGTCGCCTGGCTTCCGGACACCTCTCACCTACTCACTCAGACGGGACACCTGACATCTTGCACCTGTTCTGGTGGGTGTTGGGGAAATCAGAAGTGGAGCAATGCAGCTGGCCGCATCCTCCATGTGCACCTATGAACCTCCTTTGCCCAAGGCTGTGGTTCCCCGACATCTAGGGGTGCTCCCAGAAAGCCAAACTCAGCATGACTAATGGAGACGATAGGAAAAGTGGCCTCCTCCACAGCCTTTTAGGAGGGGGAGATCTAAAGGTCTCATTTGAGCTGATCAGAAATGATGGATGTTGCTGAAGGATATAGTTAGTGAGAGCAAAGAAAGGGTAGAACAGCACATAAAGCTCACATGCATTTCTGTTAAAAAACAAACAAGCAGAGCACAGTGGCTCACACCTGTAATCCCAGCACTTTGGGAGGCCAAGGTGGGTGGATCATCTGAGGTCAAGAGTTTGAGACCAGCCTGACCAACGTGGTGAAACCCCATCTCTACCAAAAATATAAAATTAGATGGGTGTGGTGGCGGGTGCCTGTAATCTCAGCTACTTTGGAGGCTGAGGCAGGAGAATCGCTTGAACCCAGGAGGCAAAAGTTGCAGCAGTGAGCGGAGATCGCACCATTGCCCTCCAACCTGGGCAGCAAGAGTGAAACACTGTCTAAAAAAAGAAGGAAAGAAAAAGAAAGAAGAAAGAAAGAAAGAAAGAGGAAAGAAAGAAGGAAGGAAGGAAGGAAGGAAGGAAGGAAGGAAGAAAAAAAAGAAAGAAAGAAAGAAAGAGAGAGAGAAAAAGAAATTGGTGTAGTCAGGCCGGGCATGGTGGCTCATGCCTGTAATCCCAGAACTTTGGGAGGCCGAGGTGGGCGGATCACGAGGTCAGGAGTTCGAGACCAGCCTAGCCAATATGGTGAAACCCTGTCTCTAAATTAAAAAAAAAAAAAAAAATTGGTGTGGTAATTTGGACAGCAATCTGGCAGTCCCTACTACATTTAAAATGTGACAGCCCATGACCCCACAGTTCCACTTCATGTAGTAAGTGTGCTTTGATGCATTGGTGCATGCACGCACGTGTGCACATGTGCCACCATAATACTCTCAAATGGGAAACTACTTGACCACTCAGAATGAGAAGGCTGCAGAGGGGTGGATGGGGTGCAAACAGCTGCACCACAAGAACTGTGGAAGCAAAGCAAGGAAGGACAGCTACTGCAGGTTAAAGCAAGACTAGGGCAGTCCAGACAGGAGTGCCTCGGGGCGTCAGGTGAGCTGAGGTGCTGTCGCTCTAGGCCTCTGGGTGGCTGGAGCACCTCTGCCCCCCACTGCCTTCCTTCCACTGCCGTTGGTCACATGCCACTGTGTCCCTTTACTGTGGTGTGAATTCCGTGCATACAGCATGCACGTATATAATCCATGACTCAAAAAAGGATGAAAAGCACCGGTTTAGAAACACTTCATCATTCACTCGAGCCCTGAAATGCTAAGAATTTACAGCAATGTCATGCTGATGTCACCTCTGAGTTCTCTGGGCTGGGTCATGGGTGGGTCACTGTAAGGCTGTGTGGAGGCGGTGGCCACACTCCCAAACCGTATGGAGATGTCCTCTGGGGTGGCCGCCCCATGTGTTGGGGTGGTGTCTGGGGGATGTCGCTGTTAGGGATATGTTGGTGACTGTCCCAGTTTCATCCCATGGTGTGGCGATGGCAGAGTCACCCTCTCATTCTATGGGGCAGGGGTGCTCCTTACATGGTAACGAGTCATTCCCATCCACATTAAAGGCAAACACAGCTCATCTGGGTGTTAGGACCTAGCATTCCCATTCAAGGGCAGAGAGAGTTTGGGAGTTACACCCCAGTTAGGGTCTGGTTCCGCCATCTCCTTAAGGAAGGGGCTCAATCCATGACATAAATAGGTTGGTCTCTCTGAGTCTTTATTTTTAAATTTTAACTTAATTTAATTTTTATATTAGAGATGGGGTCTTGCTGCATTTCCCAGGCTGGTCTCAAACTCCTGGGCTCAAGCAATCCTCACATCTTGGCCTCCCAAAGTGCTGGGATTACAAGTACGAGCCACTGCATCCAGCCATGAGACTTAATTTTATTATCTGCAAATGGGAATAATAGTACCTGTGCCATCTAGTACAAGATAAGGCGTGGGAAGCACTTTGCACAGTGCCCGTTACAAAGTAAGTGTTCATAAATGGCAGCTATTGTTATTTTAAAAAGTTATTATTCTTGCCCTGGCACATGCCTGTACTCCCAGCACTTTGGGAGGCAGAGGTGGGTGGATCACTTGAGGTCAGGAGTTTGAGACCAGCCTGGCCAACAGGGCGAATCTACTAAAAAAATACAAAAATTAGCTGGGCATGGTGGTGGGTACCTGTAATCCTAACTATTTGGGAAGCCGAAGCAGAAGAATCGCTTGAACCCAGGAGGCAGAGGTTGTAGTGAGCAGAGATTGCACCACTGCACTCCAGCCTGGGTGACAAAGTGAGACTCTGTCTCAAAAAAAAAGTGACCAGGAAAAGCTCCCTGGCCCCTTCCATTGTGTGAGGACACAGCAAGATGGTGCCATCTATGACCCAGCAGGTTGGCCCTCACCAGACACTGAATCTGCCAGTACCTTGATTTTGGACTTCCCAGCCTCCAGAACTGTGAAAAATAAACATCGGTTGTTTATCACTCACCCAGTTCATGATATTTTGTTAGCAGCCTGGATGGACTAAATAGTGGTGTGGGTTTCCTGTAAAAGGCCGGTTGCAACAAGCTGAGGGGCAGGGGGACCCTACCCTGTGTGCTCTCCTCCCTGTTCTTTTCTTAAAAAAACCTCAGGACATCTTGCAGATGACTCAGGTGCCAGCACTTTCTCCTCATCCCCAAGCAAAAGGAAACCATTTCTCCTGAAGAGAAACCTTGAACTTTGTCATCTGGGCTGCTGGGAACAGAAGGGAGTGCTTTAGGCCAAGCTTACAGGTGCTGAACACCACCCAGGAGGGCTGAGAAGGAAGCGAGTGATTCTGACAGGAGCCAGCGGGGAGGGTGAGCAAGTTGTGTGGGGCAGAGACCTGACACACTTTTCACCCCAGCCCTGCCCTCCTGAGGGCTTGATGCAGCCCTGTTGTGCCCAGCTGGCTAGTCCTGAGATGGCAGATGAATCATGGCAAATATCAGATAAGAGCTCAGATGAAAACTGCTGGCTGATGGTAAAGAACGCGGGCTACACCTTGCAGGGAGTGTCAGCGTCCTCGGAAAACCTTGCCTGGGTTCCAGATGTGAAGCCATAACCCGGGTTATCTCCATCTCCTGCAGCTAGCTCCAGGGAAGCCTCGATTATCCTTAATAAGAGATCTTGGCCAGGCATGGTGGCTCATGCCCATAATCCCAGCACTTTGGGAGGCTGAGGCAGGAGGATCGCTTGAGGCCAGGAGTTCAAGACTAGCCTGGGCAACATAGCAAGACCCCCCCATCTCTAGAAAAAATGTACAAATTAGCCAGGTGTAGTGGTGCATGCCTATAGTCCCAACTGTTTAGGAGGCTAAGGAGGATCACTTGAGCCCAGGAGCTGGAGGCTGCAGTGAACTATGATCGTGCCACTGCACTCCAGCCTGGGCACCAGAGCAGGACCCTGTCTCTAAAAACAACCCCAAAAACCAAAAAGACAAGAGATCCCTTTCCTCGAGCTCAGCACAGCACACATCCCTGCCCCTCAGGCACTGCACAGGAAGCAGGCTTCAGGATACGAAAGCGAGGCTCTGGGGGAAACGGCCCTCAGCGCCCTGTCTGGCCTCTTTCCTGTTCCTTCCAAGGCCCGCACCTCTCTCAGCCTACTCTTGTCAACCCCAACCCCGCACGTGAACCCATGCTCTGAGCAGAATAGCTATAGTCTCAGAACAGCTGCCTGTGCCTGCTTTTCTTCTTGACCATCAAGGGACCAGGTTGGAGGATGCAGGACAGGAGCTGAAGTCCAGCCTGTGCTCCACCTGCTGAGTCGGGGTCCCCACACAAAATGCAGCCACACAAAGAAGTAACTTTTCCTAAGACCCTCAAAGGCTTAAGACTCTCAATGGGTCACTGCAAAACACTGGATTCTGCCTGGCGCCACAGTCAGCAATGTTTGGCTGAGCTGGGCCATATTTTCTTTTCTCTCTTTCGTTCTCTTTTTCTTTTCTTTTCTATTTTTTTTTTTTTTTTTTTGAGACAGGGTCTCACTTTGTCATCCAGGCTGGAGTGCAGTGATGCAATCACAACTGACGGCAGCCTCTACCTCCCTGGCTCAAGTGATTCTCCAGTCTGTCTTCCATGCAGCTGAGACCACAGGCACGTGCCACCATGCCCAATTAATTTTTAAATATTTTGCAGAGACAGAGTCTCACCACGTTGCCCAGCCTGGCATATTTTCAAAAGAAGAGAGTCTCCTATTACTTGGCTAAATGTGAGTGTGCATGTCCCCCAGTATGGAAAAAAGATGCAATAAAGATACAGTTTGAAGGGAAGGCTTTACCATGATTCCCCTTACTGGGGAGTGGGTCAGGGCCTGGTTGCTGGAGCCAGGCTTTGGGTGTGACTGCTCAGGGGTGCCGTGCAACTGTGAGCAAGCTACATGGTATCTCTGTGTCTCTGTCTCCTCATGTGCATAGAGAGAACAATATTACACCTACCTCCAAGGGTGCTTAACATGCTGTGTAGTTCACAGCACTATGGGCGCATCAGCTCTTATTAGCTGTGGTTCACTTCATTACGCAAGTAGAAAAATTATTGTCTTATAAATACAAAAGGAAGACTGTAGCATATAAAATAAACAGGCTGGATACAGTGGTTCACATCTGTAATCCCAGCACTTTGGAAGGTTGAGGTGGAAGGATTGCTTGAGTCCAGGAGTTTGAGACCACCCTGGGGAACATGGTGAAACCATGTCGGTGAAACAAAAAATACTAAAATTAGCAGGGCGTGGTGGCACACACCTGTAGTCCCAGCTCCTCAGGAGGCTGAGGTGAGAGGATCACTTGGGCCCAAAGCATTGAGGCTGCAATAAGCCATGATTGTACCACTGTACTCCAGACTGGGCGACAGAGCGAGATCCTGTCTCTAATAATAATAATAAAAAATAAACAGGCTAGACATGGTGGCTCATGCCTGTAATCCCAGCACTTTGTGGGGCCAGGGTTGGAGGATCGCCTGAGCCCAGGAGTTCAAGACCAGCCTGGGCAAGACAGTGTGACTGTCTCTCTACAAAAAAATCTTAAAAAATGAACTGGGTATGGTGGTGCATGCCTGTAGTCCCAACTGCTCAGGAGGCGGAGGTGGGAGGATCACTTAAGTCTGGGAGTTCAAGCCTGCAGTGAGCCATGATCATGCCACTACCCTCCAGCCTAGGTGACAGAGTGAGACCCTGTCTCAAAAAACAGACAAACAAAAACTCACTTCAAAAATAAACGCTCATGATATAGCATGGGTGGCGAAACTACCGCCCACGATTCAGAGATATTTAACCAAATTGTTGCAGGACAGGACTTCCATGTTTGAAACTGACTTGACCCACTTCCGGATTTTAGGAACTCAGATGTTGCATCTGTGCTGACTGCTTGTTTCCAGCACTTTCTGGGCTCTTGAGGCCAGCTCACGCTTGCTAAGAAGCTCTGAGAAGCTGTCTCTGAAGACAAGGGCCTATTGCAGCAAAGGCAGGCCAAGGATTGGAGTGAAAGATTGCTGGCTTTTTTTTTTTTTTTTTTTTTTTGAGACAGAGTCTCATTCTATCGCCAGACGTGAGTGCAGTGGCGCAATCTTGCCTCACTGCAAACTCCCGACTCCCTGGTTCAAGCGGTTCTCTTCCTTCAGCCTCCTGAGTAGCTGGGATTACAGGCTTGTGCCACCATTTCCAGCTAATTTTTTGTATTTTTAGTAGAGACAGAGTTTTACCATGTCGACCAGGCTGGTCTCTGCTGGCTGTCTTTCTATTCTCAGGGACTAAGTACTTAATGCATAAGGGCTGACTTAGAGATGTACAAGGATGGACTTTGTTCCCATTATGATCTCAGCTGTCCCTGGGAACCAATTATACTATCATTTACTTAATATCTTTCTTTAAGTTGACTCACACTTGTTTTTTACTTAAATACCTACTTTAGTTTTGTCCTAAGCAAGAATGTCCACAAAATCACAGGTTGGATGCTACTAATTATACACGTCTTCTAATACCCCTTAACATAAATAATTACTAATGAGATGAAAAACAATTGTCTGTGCACTATCTAAAAGCCATCTCCACATGCCACTCTGCATGGGGTGACAGATTCAGCAAAGATCCTTTCTTGTCTTATAAACTCACCAGATTAGATAAGACACCTTCCCACTTGTGACTCAAAGACAACTCACTCTACTGACCCTTCGGCTTCAGCTGCCATGCCTGGCGGCTTCCTTACAAGACTCGTTCTGTGGGTTTCTCCACTGCTGGCTCTATGATGATACAGACCTCCATCCCCAGGATCAGCCTGACACATGTCTTGCCAACTGATCCGAAAGACCTCAGACTTGAAGGCAGAAGATGTGGTCATAGCTGCGAGAAAAACCTTCCTGTTTATTCTTTTCTTTGTGAATGTCCTTGTTTGTTTGTTTGTTTGTTTTGGAGATGGAATAGCTCTTTCTCCCAGACTGGAGTGCAGTAGCATGATCTCGGCTCACTGCAACCTCTGCCTCCTGGTTCAAGCGATTCTCTTGCCTCAGCCTCCTGAGTAGCTGGGACTAAAGGCACATACCACCGCACCCGGTTAATTTTTGTATTGTTTTTAGTAGAGATGGGGTTTCACCATGTTGGTCAGGCTGGTCTCAAACTCCTGACCATAGCTCACCACAGCCTCAAACTCCACCCTGCTTGGCCTCCATCCTGCTTGGTGATCCACCCCGCTTGTGGTGATCTACCCCGCTTGTGGTGATCCACCCTGCTTGACCTCCCGAAGTGCTGAGATTACAGGCGTGAACCACCTCGCCCAGCCGTGAATGTCCTTTTCAAAGAGAAACAAGCATGCACCTGGTCTTTGGACCACAAGTTGAACCTTGGAGGACTCGTCTTGTCATGAGGCCAGAGGGCTCCTGCTTTGTTATTTTTGTGTTCACCCGGTAGCCAAGCACCACATTTTGGTTTGAGAGGTGACCACATCTTGTGGTGGCTAAATCCTCTCTGCCCGGCTTCTCTGTATGGATACAGAACTCATGGCAAGAAACCTTAAACACACAAAAGCAGAAGGGTTCCACAAACTGCGATACAGGCACACGATGAGGTATTGGGGAGCCATTAAGAAAAATAGTTAATTATTATTATCATTATTATTATTTTTGAGACGGAGTCTCATTCTGTCCCCCAGGCTGGAGTGCAACGGCACAGTCTTGGCTTGCTGCAGCCTCCGTCTCCTGGGTTCAAGTGATCCTCCCTGCCTCAGCCTCCTGAGTAGCTGGGATTACAGGCGCATGCCACCATGCCTAATTTTTGTATTCTTAGTAGAGATAGGTTTTCGCCATGTTGGCCAGGCTGGTCTTGAACTCCTGACCTCAGGTGATCCACCTACCTTGGCCTCCCAAAGTGGTGGGATTACAGGCATTAGCCACTGCACCTGGCCTATTTTTATTATTATTATTTTAAAAACTATGTTAGGCCAGGTGTGGTGGCTCCTGTCTGTAATCCCAGCATTTTGAGAGGTCAAGGTGGGAAGATCACTTGAGGCTAGGAGTTTGAGACCACTCAGGGCAACATAGCGAGATCTCATCTTATAAACTATAAAAACAGCTGAGCATAGTGGTGCATACCTGTGGTCTTAGCTTCTTGACAGGCTGAGGCGGGACGATTGCTTGAGCCTGTGAGTTTGAGGCTGCAATGAGCTCTGACTGCACCACTGCACTCCAGCCTGGGTGACAGAGCATGATCCTGTCTCAAAAACATTAGCAATAAAAGAACATAATAGTTACTGGAGACTTGGAGAGTAGGAAGGAGAGGGGTTAGGAATGAGAAATTGCCTAATGGGTATGATGCACACTATTGGGGTGACGGTTACACTGAAAGCCCAATTTCACCACTAGGTAGTGTATCCATGCAGCAAAACTGCATTTGTTTCCCATAATTTGTAAAAATAAAAAATAATGGGGTCGCGATGGCCCATGCCTGTAATCTTAGCACTTTGGGAGGCAATCCTAGCACTTTGGGAGGCCAAGGCAGGTGGATCACTTGAGGTCAGGAGTTTGAAGCTAGGCTGGCCAACATGGTGAAACCCCATCTCTACTAAAAATACAAAAAAATTAGTTGGGCATGGTGGCACATGCCTGTAATCCTAGCTCGTCGGAGGCTGAGGCAGGAGAATCGCTTGAACCTCGGGAGATGGAGGTTGCAGTGAGCAGAGATGGTGCCACTATACTCCAGCTTGGGCACCAGAGTGAGAGTCTACCTCAAAACAAACAAAACAAAAAACAAAAAAACCCTGTGGTTTTATATGCATCTATGTGTATAGAAAAAAAAATACAGATGGCATTAACCAGAATGATTATAATGATTATCTCTGGGTAGCAGAATCTTGAATTTTGTTGTTGTTTTTGAGATGGAGTCTCACTCTGTCGCCCAGTTTGGAGTGCAGTGGTGCGATCTCGGCTCACTGCAAACTCTACTTCCCTGTTTCAAGTGATTCTCCTGCCTCAGCCTCTTGAGCAGCTGCAACTACGGGCATGCGCCACCACATCCAGCTAGTTTTTGTATTTTAGGTAGAGATGGGGTTTCATCATATTGGCCAGGCTGGTCTTGATCTCCTGACCTCATGATTTACCTGCCTTGGCCTCCCAAAGTGCTGGGATTACAGGCATGAGTCACTGTGCCTGGCTGAGTTATTTTTTAAAAATTGTTTTTAATTTATCTGTGCTTTGTAACTTTCCTACAATGAACATATATTGCTTGCATCATAAAAATAATAAATGAGAAGATAGTTTAAATAGCAAAATGGAAAAAAGCTTATAATAGAATGCTGCTTGAAAAAAAAGCAAGATTCTAAGTATATGAAAAAAATCGATAGTTAGGCAAAGATGGTTGTAGGGCAGCAGGAAATACAGACTTTAAAAAAACCTAAGCTTCCAAGAATTTTTTTGTTTTCTTTATTTTAGAGACAAGGTCTTACTCTTGCCCAGGCTGGAGAGTCAGTGGTGCAATCATAGCTCACTGCAGCCTCAAACTCCTAGCTCAAGAAATCTTCCCACCTCATTCTCCTAAGTAGCTAAGTAGCTGAGACTACAGGTGTGTGGCTATTTTTATTAATTAATTAATTAATTAATTTTAGAGACAGGGTCTCACTATGTTGCCCAGGCTGGTCTCAAACTCATGGCCTAAAGAAATCCTGCCTCTACCTCTCAAAGTGTTGGGATTACAGGTGTGAGTGTCCATGTCTAGCCTCCTTCCTCGAAATTTAGGTGCAACCCTGGAGTAAGGGTCTGGGGAGATGCTGGATTGGTTGGAATTGTTTCTATTTTTTGGCAGAACAAGGGTTTGTAAAAGAAGTTAAGATCAGATGCACACTTCAATTTGCATTCTTATATTTGCATCTGTTATCCAGAATTGTGTTACTTTTATAGTTAAAAAAAAATTCAGAAAAGAGCCTGGGCATGGTGGCTCATACCTGTAATCCCAGCGCTTTGGGAGACTGAGATGGACAGATTACTTAAGGTCAGGGGTTTGAGACCAGCCTGGCCAACATGGTGAAATCCCATCTCTACTAAAAACACATAAATTAGTAGGGCATGGTGGAGCACACAGGTAATCCCAGCTACTCAGGAGGCTGTGGCAGGAGAATCGCTTGAACCGGGGAGGCGGAGGTTGCAGTGAGTCCAAATCATACCACTGCACTCCAGCCAGGACAACAGAGTGAGATTCCAGTCTCAAAAAAAAAAAAGAAAGAAAGAAAAAAAAATCATAAACATAAAGCAACCAAAAGAGACAGTATTCAAGCCACAAGAAAATTCTGCCTTGGGTCTCTAGCAGCCTGACAACTCTTTTGACAATTTCTGGACCTGTCCTATTGGGGATGGGGTGAACCAAAAAGGGATTTCAGAGGAGGTGGCTGCACCAGAACTTGCATTTCCGGGATGGCCCCTTTCTCCCATAACCTTGTTGACAGAGTCTTATTGCTGTGTTTGCTTTCCTTATTGCCAGAGTGCTCAGCTACAGCAGGCTTTATCCTGTACAAGTTCAATTACACGGGAAAACGCCCGCCCACCAGGCCTCATGCCAGGAGCCATGTCATTGTGTCCCAGTGGACACCCAAGACTTAGGGGTGCCAATGGCCTTGCCCTTCCCCAGTCATGGAAGTGGCCACTTGCCCAGGATGGGTGGTGTGTGTTGACAGCCAGCAGGGAAGCATGTGGTCAGTTTCATCTGCTCTCTCCCTGCCGATGCTGAAGGCAACTTGGAAAGGGTAGTTTCTGCCAAGGCTTTGTGTGGGGTGTGGGGCGGGATGGGTAGAAGGGGAGAAGGGAGGTGGTTATTCCACTGGGAATACAAGGCAGTGTCCCAGAACAGAGTCAGAAAAATAAGGTCAACCTGATAATGTTTGGAGGCTCATGTAGGAGGTTGAGCTATGGTTTTCTTTCTCTGTTTCACTTTGGGAAACAGAAATGATCCTATTATTATTAAAAATGTGCCAGGCAGCAGTGGTTCAGGCCTGTAATTCCAGCACTTTGAGAGGCCAATGTTGGAGGATTGCATGAAGCCAGGCGTTCCAGACCAGCCTGGGCAATATAGTGAGACCACCATCTCTACAAACAAACAAACAAACAAACAAAAAACAAAAAAATAGCTGTGTGAAGTGGTGCATGCCTGTGGTCCCAGCTACTTGGGGGGCTGACGTAAGAGGTTTGCTTGAGCCCAGGAGTTCCAGTGATATGATTGTACCAGTGATATGATTGTACCAGTGCACTCTAGCCTAGACAACACAGTGATATCCTGTCTCCAAAAAAAGAAAAAGTGAGCTTTTGAGTTAGGCAGGCTTAAGTAGCATCTTCATCCCATCTCTTACTGGCTGGGTGATCTTGGCAAAATTGCATCACCTCTCTGAGCCTAAAATGCATATAAATCTCTCAGCATATCGTGTTGAATGAACACCGGCTACTGTAATTTATTAGAGAGAAAGAAAGATGAAATGTGTAGGTGGCTGCTGAGTTTAGATACTTAATTGCAAGGCGTTTTAGGAAGGACTGGTGCTGGGCCAGGTGAGGTGGTCCCAGCACTTTGAAAGGCCGAGGTGGGTGGATCACCTGAGGTCAGGAGTTCGAGAGCATCCTGGTCAACATAGTGAAACCCCATCTCTACTATAAATACAAAAAATTAGCCTGGCATGGTGGCAGGTGCCTGTAATCCCAGCTACTCAGGAGGCTGAAGCAGGAAAACCGCATAAACCTGGGAGGCAGAGGTTGCAGTGAGCTGAGATCATGCCATTGCACTCCAGCCCGGGGTGACAGTGAGAGACTCTGACTGAAAAAAAAAAAAAAAAGGACTGGTGCTGTAAGAGGAATTTCCCTGCTTGGTAAATGAAAGATCAGTCTTTGACTCCACTTCCCTGAGGCTTAGCTGCCTATGTCACACTCCTGTCAGAAACTTTCAAGGGCTCCTGGTGTCTATAGAATAAAGACCGCCCCCCCCACATACCCCTTAGCTGGTTTCCAAGACACCTTACAACCTGGTCTCAGCCTAGATGTCTCCTTTAATTCCCCGCACTCTCCTTTACAATCGGGTAGTGGTTAAGAAGTTGGGTTCGAATCCCAGCTCAGTCACTTACTCACTGTGTGACCCTGTGGAATTTACTCATCCTCTCTGTGCCCTGGTTTCCCCATCTGTAAAATGAGGGGAAAATAGTACCGACTTCATTGGGTTGGTGTGAAGATTAAATTGTAAATATGAAGCACCTAGCAGTGTCTGTCATGGAGAGAGATCAGTGCCTATGAGACACTTCTCATTTGCATCCCACACCCACGCAACCACACGCCGGAGCCCATGGGTACCCTGGGGATTCCCACCACTGCACTTTCACTCCTGCTGTTACTCAGTCCTGTAGAGCAAAACCTTTACCTCTACCCACAAATCCTCTACCTTTTTCCAGACCCAGCTCCAGTGCCACCTCCTCCAAGAAGTCCTTTGTGATGGAGGTCATCCTCCCTCCTCCGTAGCCCCACAATGTTTTTTTTTTTAAGACACAGTTTCACTCTTGTCACCCAGGCTGGAGTGCAGTGGTGTGATCTCTGCTCACTACAACCTCTGCCTCCTGGGTTCAAGCAATTCTCCTGCCTCAGCCTCCTGAGTAGCTGGGATTACAGGTGTGTGTTACCACACCCAGCTAATTTTTTTTTTGTGTGTGTATTTTTAGTAGAGATGTGGTTTCACCATGTTGGCCAGGCTGGTCTTGAACTCCTGACCTCAGGTGATCTACTCACCTTGGCCTCACAAAGTGCTGGGATTACAGGAGTGAGTCACCATGTTTGGCACCCAGAATGTTTTCTGAGGACCAGTAATGTGGATGCAGTTAATACCACTGAAACGTACACTTTAAAATGGTCACAGCATAAATTTTATATTATGCATATGTATTTTCCACAATTAAACATTTTAAAAGACATACTGAATAATTAAAAACTCACAAACAATTTTTAATATTGATTATATTGTTGAAGTAATATTTTGGATATATGGGTTCAATAAAATATATTATTACAATTAGTTTGATCCGTTTATTTTTACTTTTTAAAATGTGGCTATGACAATTTTACATTGTTGGGCCAGGGACAGTGGCTCATGCCTGTAATCCCAGCACTTTGGGAGGCCCAGACAGGAGGATTGCTTGAGACCAGGAATTCAAGATTAGCCTGGGCAACATGCAAGACCCTGCCCCTACAAAACATACAAATTAAAAAAAAATTAGCCAGGCATGGTGGTGTGCACCTGCAGTCCTGGGAGTCTCAGGTGGAAGGACCATTGGAACTGGGAGCTTGAGGCTGCAGCGAGCCGTGATCATGTCACACTGCACTCTAGCCTGGGTGTCAGTTTAGAGTCTCAATAAAGAAAAATAAAGAAAATTTTACATTGTTTATGCCGTTCCAATCTGTAGCTTGTGTTGTATGCACGTTGGATGGTGCTGACCTAGATCAATGGTCAGCATACTGTAGGCACTTACATGTGGGTTTAATATGGGAATGAACATAGGTGCGGCCAAATAGGCGCTTTTCAGGCATGAAAAAAACAAAAAATTGTTGTATCTGGAAGGCTCCAAGCGAATGGAAGAGAGTTTGTGTAGGGGCAGTTTACATAACTAAATCATCATAATTAACACCCATTATTATTATTAGAGACAGGGTCTCACTCTGCCACCCAGGCCAGAGTGCAGTGGTGCTATCTCAGTTTACTTCAATGTTTGGCTCCCGGCTCAAGTGAACCTCCCTCCTCAGCCTCCTGAGTAGCTGGGACTACAGGTGCACACCACCATGTCTGGCTAATGTTTGTATCTTTTCTGTAGAGGCAGGGACGTTGTCCATGCTGATCTCAAACTCCTAGACTCAAGTGATCCTCTTGCTTCGGCCTCCCAAAGCACTGGGATTACAGGTGTGAACCACTGTGTTTGGCCAATATCTATTATTATGCTGATGATAGCAGCCACCGTGTGTTGAGTACTTAATGTGCCAGGAACTGTCATGGCACTTTAAGCCATAATCTTGTTTAATCCTTGAGTCAATGCTCTGAGTCGTGGCGGGGGTGGGGGGAGCGCCGTCATTGCCTCTGCAACATAGACAGCCACTCAGGGTGACCCCGCTGGAGATTGGAGAGCAAGGGTTTGCCTGAGGGTCTGTCCAAGCCCCCGTGATACCCCTGCCTTTCCCAGGGTACAGGCTCTTTGTGCTGTCTCGTCCTATGGGACTTGATGGCCCTGCCTGGGAGGGACAGTAGACACCATCCCTGCTCACAACCCCAACTGCAGGCAGGGCCTTCAGAGGAAGAGGAAGTCCCAGCAAAAGGCAAGCAGATGAGACTATTGAGAGTCCAGGAGGAAGGCCAGGTGCCATGGCTCATGCCTCTAATCCCAGCACTTTGGGAGTCTGAGGTGGGAGGATCACTTGAGGTCAGGAGTTCCAGACCAGCCTGGCCAACATGGTGTACCCTGGTCTCTATGAAAAATACAAAAATTAGCTGGGTGTGGTGTAGTCCCAGCTACTCGGGAGGCTGAGGCAGGAGAATAATCCCTTAAACCCTGGAGGCAGAGGTTGCAGTGAGCTGAGATCATACCATTGCACTCCAGTCTGGGTGACCCAGTGAGCCTCTGTCTCAAAAAAATAAAATAGGCCAGGCACGGTGGCTCACATCTGTAATGCATTTTTGGGAGGCCAAGTCAGGTGGATCACCTGAGGTCAGGAGTTCGAGACCAGCCTGACCAACATGGAGAAACCCTGTCTCTACTAAAAATTGTAGTGGCACATGCCTGTAATCCCAGCTACTCAGGAGGCTGAGGCAAGAGAATTGCTTGAACCTGGGGGGCGGAGGTTGTGGTGAGCTGAGATCGCACCACTGCACTCCAGCCTGGGCAACAAGAGTGAGACTCCTTTTCAAAAATAAAATAAAATAAAATAAAATAAAATAAAAAAGTCCAGGAAGAGAATTCAGCAATTCATAATCTCTGATCTCCTTAAGCTTACCCATTCAGATCTGGCCAACAGCACCCTCAAGTTCAAGGACTCCGGCAAACCGGCTGGGGCTTAGGCGGTCATTTTTGTTCAAGGCAGCTGAGGCATAGGCTCTGGGCCCAGCCAGACCCGAGAGAGAGCCCTGCCCCTGTCCTTGACACTGTAGCAGTCACAGCTGTCCGTGGGAGCGTGGCCTTCCCCTCTCATCCCTGGGGCTCCAGGCCTGAAGCTGAAGGCCAGGGCCTGCCAAAGACCTCATGTCAGGGGCTCAAATTTGTTTGTGTAGAGGCCCATTGTGGTATCTAATGTGAGAGCTCCTCGGAGGGGGCCTCAGCTGTCAACTGCATGGATCAGAACCCCCTGGAATGGGGAAGAGGCTTGCAACACATGGACAAGAACTGCTCCCTCCCAACTCCAATTATATCTTTAAGTCATGCGTTTGAACTTGAGGAAGCCGCTTGAGTCTGGTCAAAGAGACAGTTGACTGAAAAAGCCAACTGACACCTAATTCCCTCCTTGAGAACTGGATGTCAAGGAGTCAGGCCTCAGAGAGGGTAAAAATACCACGTTCTGTGGGACCTCAGGGTTCCCCCACCCTAGGGGAGAGTCAGCGCAGAGCTGAGGTCAGCAGTTCTCCAAGTCTGGACCCCAGACTGGCTGAAACATCATCACCTTTGAGCTTGTTAGAAAGGCAAATCCTCTGTCCAGGTGCCATGGCTCATGCCTGTAATCCCAGCACTTTGGGAGGCTTAGGTGGGAGGATCTCTTAAGGTCAGGAGTTCAAGACCAGCCTGGCCAATATGGTGAAACCCCATCTCTACTAAAAAAAAAAAAAAAAAAAAAAAATTAAAGATTAGCCAGGCGTGTTGGTGCATGCATTTAATCCCAGTTACTAGGGAGGCTGAGGCAGGAGAATAGCTTGAACTTGGGAGGCAGAGGTTGCGGTGAGCCAAGATCGTGTCATTGCGCTCCAGCCTGGGCAACAAGAGAAAAACTTCACCTCAAGAAAGAAAGAAAGAAAGAGAAAGAAAAGAAAGAAAAGAAAGAAAGAAAGAAAGAAAGAAAAGAAAAAGAAAATGGGAAAGAAGGAAAGAAGGAAAGAAAGAAAGAAAGAAAAGAAAGAAAAAGAAAGAAAAGAAAAGAAAAGAGAGAAAGGAAGAAAGAAGGGCAGGCAAATCCTCAGTTTTAATAGCCTTCCAGGAGGTTCTGGCCATGCTAAAGTTTGAGAATCACCAGGCTACCACTTTACTCTTCCAAGTATGGCACCAGAACCAGCAGCACTGGCATCATCAGTTTGTTAGAGCCACAAAATCTGGGCCCCACTTGACCTACTAAATCAGAATCAGCATTTTAACAAGACCCCTAGCGACTTGTGTGCATGTCAACATTTGAGACGTGGCCGGGCAAGGTGGCTCACGCCTGTAATCCGAGCACTTTGGGAGGCTGAGGTGGGAGGATCACTTGAGCCCAGGAGTTTGAGACCCGTGTCTCTACAAAAAAATATATAAATTAGTTGGGTGTGGTGGGCGCCTGCAATCCCAAGTACTTGGGAGGCTGAGGCAGGAGAATTGCTTGAACCCAGGAGGCTGAGGTTGCAGTGAGCCGAGATCTCACCACTGCACTCCAGCCTGGGCAACAGAGAGAGAGACTCTGTCTCAATAAATAAATAAATAAATAAATAAAATGTTTCCTAGATAATTTGATAATATGTGCAGCAGAGTTTGGGAGCCACAAAGCTAGAGCAAGAGTCAGCAAACTTTTTCAGGAAAGGGCCAGACAGCAGTATTTTAGCCTTTGGGTGATACAGTCATTGTGGCCATTCAGTGCTGCCCTCACAGTGCCAAAGCGGCCGTAGATAACTTGTAAATGACTGGGCATGGCTATATTTCAACCACTCTTCACTTATGAACGCTGAATTTTGAATTTCATGTGATTTGTCTGTGTCATGAAATGTGATTCTTTTTTTCTTTTTTCCAGCCATGTAAAAACCATTCTTAGCTCACAAGCTGCACAAAAAACAGCTGGTGGCTCAAACATGGGCCTTTGGGCCATAGTCTGCAGACCTCTAGGCTGGAGGAGTTAATTGAGGGCGAGGAAGCCCAGATTGCAGGCCTTCTTCTCCTTCCTGGTGTTTGCGCACAGAATCGCCTCTGCACAATCTCAGAAACCTTAGTAGCACTTGATTATGAAAAGGTTATGTTGACAAGACCCAATCAAGTACCAACTTGATCTGGCCCTAGGCCAAAGACTTCAGGTTGGGCCCCAAATCCTCCATCATGCTGGCGGGATTTCAGGGAGCTGCCTTCCAACGGGTGACTCTGCACCCCACCTTTCTGCCTGGTGATTTCGTTGGTCCGTAGTGTTCACTTACTGTGCAGCAGGTACTGTGCTTAGCTTTATCCACATTATCTCATTTCCTTCTCATGGCCGCTTTGCAAGACAGGGAGAGCTAGACTGCACTCATGCGTATTATTATATACCTGTGTTTTAGACAAGGAAACGGAAGAACAGAGAGGTCAGGTGATTTGCCCAAAGTCACACAGTGTGAGTAAGTAGCAGAGCAAAATTGAAACTGTGTCTAAGGGCCGGGCGCAGTAGCTCACACCTGTAATCCCAGCACTTTGGGAGGCCGAGGCGGGTGGATCACCTGAGGTCGGGAGTTCGAGACCAGCCTGACCAACATGGAGAAACTCTGTCTCTACTAAAAATACAAAATTGGCCGGGTATGGTGGTGCACGCCTGTAATCCCAGCTACTTGGGACACTGAGGCCGGAGAATTGCTTGAACCCGGGAGGTGGAGGTTGCGGTGAGACGAGATCAAGCCATTGCACTCCAGCCTGGGCAA
>NW_022436991.1:9802849-9804611 GCF_009761245.1 Sapajus apella | reverse complement strand
AAGAAAGAAAGAAAGAAAGAAAGAAAAGAAAGGAAGGAAGGAAGGAAAGAAAGAAAGAAAGAAAGAAAGAAAGAAAGAAAGAAAGAAAGAAAGAAGGAAGGAAGGAAGGAAGGAAGGAAGGAAGGAAGGAAGGAAGGAAGGAAGGAAGGAAGGAAGGAAGGAAGGAAGGAAAGAAAGAAAGAAACTGTGTCTGTTTGCTCCAGAGCCTGCTCTCATAACCATTTTGCTATACTGATTCCTGATAATCTACATTAAAGACAATCAATAATCCACCATCATCACCAGTCACCACAATGCCCAGACGCAATCTTCTCTAGAACAAGCCTTGGGCAGCAAACTTGTGCTGTTTGCATCTTGATTGACATGTAGACACCACTCAACCTTTCTCTGCCTTGAGTTCCAGCTGGAGCTGAGGCACTCAAGACAGTTCTGTACCCTCTGCAGGAAGGAGGCTGGAGGTCAGCCCTGTATGGTTGTGCAGGCTGTGTACTATACAACTCCGAGGAGCATTCTTCATCATGTATGTAGTCTATATGAATGACAGTGACATCCCTGGAGTCAGCAGCACACAAGCCCCACAGCCATTTGTGGCAGCCCAAGAGGCCAGCAGCAAGCCCTTCAGGATTCCCTGGGATAGCATTGATCTTGGGTGCCCACCTTTATTGCTATTCAGAAGCAAATCATCAAAAAGGGAGATGAGCCCAGAAGGAAATAGCATCATGCATGATAGGGGTGTGTGCTGGCAGCTCTGGGGGACCCTTTGGGATAGGAGCAGGAAAGAGTTTTCCCTGAGAACTCCTTTGTGCAGCCTAGAAAAGGATCCTGCTCCCTGATCTCTCTCATTCCGGATTGGCTGCAGCATCAGCTCCGAACTCTTGACCCTGCTCTACACAAAAGCTCCCCTCCCACCCCTCCACACCCTGGCTCCTTGAGAAGAAAAAAGGGCCCTTGAGTGGTCTCTCCAGTTGTGTCCCCATGCTGGCTCTCCTGTGCCCGTTCTCACACTGAGCAACACCTGCTTCTTGCAATCCAGAGACTGAGCTACTGGGAACTCCCGACCAGATGCCCTGAGTGATTCCCTTTGCAGAGTGCGCTTCTGTGTTTGTTTTCCTTTTATGATTTCAGCCAGGTCCTGTGCTAGGGCTTCACAGGCATTTGCTTATGTGCCTCTCACCATAGCCCTGTGAGGAGGAACTGTGATCATTACCATTTTATAGTCAAGGTCAGTGGGGTTCAGAGAGGTTAGGCCAATTGCCTGAAGTCACACAGCTCAAAAGTGGCAGAGCTAGGGATCAAATTTAGGTCTCTCAGACTTTACAGCCCAAATTTTTAGCCATCTTTCTAGGAGATGAGGTGTTATCATGTCCTTTGGGTCTGTTACCCCAGCTGTGGGCTGGGTCTTGGGTCTGGGAAGCCATGTGAGTAACTATAATGTTGCTGCTGGTGGTGATGGTGATGATGGTGAGGATGGTGATGGTGATGATGATGGTGATGACAGAGGTGATGGTGTGGGTGATCGTGATGATGGTGGTGGGGATCATGATGGTGATGATGGTGAGGATGGTGATGGTGATGGGGATGATAGTGAGAATAGTGATAATTGTGGTGATCCTGACTGTGGTGATGGTGAGGATGGTGATGGTGATGATGGAGGTGATGTTGATGATGGGGATGGTGATCATGATGGTGATGGTGGTGAGGATGGAGATGGTGAAGATGGTGAGGATGATGATGGTGATGATGGAGGTGATGGTGAGGGTGA
>NW_022436991.1:9790771-9802839 GCF_009761245.1 Sapajus apella | reverse complement strand
GAGGATGGAGATTGTGATGGTGATGATGGAGGTGATGGTGAGGGTGATGGTGATGATGGTGATGGTAATCATGATGGTGAGGATGGTGAGGATGGAGATGATGATGGTGAAGATGGGAATGATGTAGTGGTGATGATGGTGAGGATGGCGATGGTGATAGTGGTGAGGAGGGTGTTGGTGATGGTGACCATGAAGATGGTAATGGTGATGATGAGGATGTATTTATTTGATAGGTTTATTGTGTGCAGATTAAATGAGAAGACTCAGGCAAAACATTGCTCCCTATGCCCGTACTTGGTTTGTTTAAGAGACAGGGTCTCTGTCATCCAGGCTGGAGTGCAGTGGCATGATCATGGCTCACTGCAGCCTGGAACTCCTGGGCTCGAGAGATCTTCCCGCCTCAGCCTCCCAAGTAGCTGAGACTACAGGTGTCACCACATGCGGCTCATTAAAAAAAAAATTTTTTTAATAGAGATAGTCTCACTATGTTGTCCAAGCTGGCTGGTCTCAAACTCCTGGGCTCATGCAATTCTCCCATCTTGGTCTCCCAAAGTGCAGGGATTACAGGTGTGAGCCACTGCACTAGGCTCCCATGCCTGTTCTATAGTAAGTGCTTATACATGCTGGGTCAGCTGGGCTCCCTGTGCCCTAGACCTCCAGAATGGGTTCCATGGCATCGCGGTTTATTAAATAAACATGTTCTTTGCCAAACACCAGGTGAAAGGCATGAATCAGAGATAAGAAAGGGAAAGAACGGTGACTTTTTTTTTCTCTTAGCTCCTTCTGTTTCCTGCTCTGTTTCCATTTCCTGCCAACCTCTGAAACCCAGCTTTGCCTTTCTGGGCCCTGGTCTTGTGCCGGCATAGTGGTTAGCCTTGGATCCAAAACCTCGGGAGGGAGGCCCAGGGTCCAGGGCCCCTGCAGCCCCTAGGAAGGCCATCTGGTTTGAGGAAGCCAGACCTCCAGGGAAATTAGAAGGCTGGGAATGTGGTGCCCTGAAGGCCAGGAGCTCAGTACCCTCTTTGTTGGGGAAGATTAAAATCTTCACCTGCACAGTGACCCAGGGTGGTTCCTGGCATTGTGAAAAGGCGAAACCTTACACTTGGCTGTGGGTGAACCAAAGGCTTCGAGAGCCCTGTCACAGAGAAAAGAATTCCCCTCCTTCTCCACATTCACCTCTCAGATGACACCAAGAAGCTGAGGAGAGGCAGGCTGGGGTGAATAGAGTGGGCTCTGCAGTCAAACTACTTGGGTTTGAATCCCAGACACACCATTTGCCAGTTCTGTGTGACCTTGGGCAAGTTACTTAAGCTCTCTGAGCTGATTTTCTTGTCTGCAAAATGCAGACAATTACATTACCTGTTTTGCTGGATTGTTGTAAAGATACATTGAAATCCTGCAGTGAGAGAGCTCCGTTTCTGTGTGTAAAAGGCAGATAATAATTGTATCTGGCTGGGCGTGGCAGTTGACATCTGTAATCCCAGCACTTTGGGAGGCCAAGGTGGGAAGATTGTTTGAGTCCAGGAGTTTGAGACCAACCTGGGCAACATGGCAAACTCCCTCTCTGCAAAAAGACAAAATAAAAAAAATTAGCCGGCCATAGTGTCGTGTACCTGCAGTCCCAGCTACTGGAGGGGCTGAGGTGGGAGGATCGCTTCAACCTGGGATGTAGAGGCTGCAGTGAGCTGTGATGGAGCCACTGCACTTTAGCCTGGCCAACAGAGTGAGACCTTATCTCAACAAACAAGAAAAATGTAAAAATAATATTAATAATTTAAAGAACTATACCTACCCCATATGGTTGCTGAAATAATTTAGGCCGGGCACTGTGGCTCATGCCTGTAATCCCAGCACTTTGGGATGCCAAGGCAGGATCTCCTGATCATGAGGTCAGGAGATCGAGACCATCCTGGCCAACATGGTTAAACCCCATCTCTACTAAAAATACAAAAATCAGCTGGGCATGATGGCACATGCCTGTAAATCCAGCTGCTAGGGATGCTGAGGCAGGAGGATCACTTGAACCAGGAAGTCGGAGGTTGCAGTGAGCCAAGATGGTGTCACTGCACTCCAGCCTGGCAAAAGAGTGCGACTCCATCCCAAAAAAAAAAAAAAAAAAATCAAAGAAAGAAAACAAACAACAGCTGGTATGTAGTTAAATTTTTAAAAAAAAAAAAAAAAAAAACTGCCTATTATTATTATTATTACCGTAGGGGAGATAGCCATATGGGCCCCATCAGAGTTGATTTGGCAAACCATATCACATGTTGAAAAAGAAACTGAGACCAGCTCATTCCTTGTATGTTAGACAAACCAAACAACAGGGCTCCCAGACAAGGTTGGCCACACTTCCTCAAGTGAATGAGATCCTTTGTAGAGGGGTCTTCAGGATAGAGTTTTTAGCCAGCTGGATCATAAATCCAAAAAAATTACAGCCCTGTCCATTTCAGGCCCAGCCACCATTGGTGGGGCCCTACTGGGAGTTCAAGATTAGGGGTGAAGATGGGGAGGGGACCAGAGGATGGGGGTCCATGGAGTTTCCTGTGGGATGAGAGATGTGGCTTGGTCACCACTGTATTTTCAGTGTCTAGCCCAATGCTGGAATGCGTCCATCCACCATTCATTCATTCATTCATTCAATAAATGTTCACTGAGCATCTACTGGGAACTTGGACAACAACAGTAAACAAAACACAGAAAACCTTGCCTCCAAGTGTTTGGATTCCTGTGAACTAGTGTTATAGCACTTGGGAAACACTCCCTAAATACTTTTTGAAAGAATGAATGAATTGCCAAGAGAACTGCTTTGTATCAGAAAAGAAAGCGTCATCTCTCTTCCCACCCAAATGCAGAAAAATGTGCAGCCTCCTTCCCCTCCACCACCGCTCTCCTCCAGGCTCTGCTCTCTGTGAGGGGTGGGGAGGGAATCTGCCCAGTGGGCTCACCACCCTGTGGCCAGGATGGCGCCACTCTGTATCATCTGGTGCCAAGGGATCAGGGGAGGTGAGGCCCAGCTAGACTCCTGTTCCAACAACCAGCAGCTTGTAAACAACCAGATTGTCATCCACTTGAATATCCGCCCTCCCTCCACTTGCCCAAGGCCCTAATTCTGAGATTTCAACTTTCCCTGAATTCTGCAGATAAAGCTGTTTCTGGCTTTTCAGCCCAGAGCTCTCCCATCAATTCTCTACCCTCGTCCCTTCTCTAGGCGGGACAGAGCAGGCGGACGACTTGAGATTAGGAGTTCGAGACCAGCCTGGCCAACATAGTGAAACCCCGTCTCCACAAAAAATACATAAATTAGTCAGGCGTGGTGGGGCAACCCTATAATACCAGCTACTTGGGAGGCTGAGGCAGGGGAATCACTTGAGCCCAGGAAGCAGAGGTTGCAATGAGCTGAGAGTATGCCACTCCAGCCTGGGCAACAGAGGAAGAGTCTGTCTCAAAAAAAAAAAAAAAAAAAGATTTTCCCAGTCAGGGAGGCACCAGGGAAGAGAGAGTTGGGGTGAAACTCAGGTTCTGTAATTGCTGTGTGTCCCCAGGGCAAGTTTCTGAACCTCTCTGAGCCTCAGTCTTCCAGCTGGGCATCCCTTCCCTGTTTTTGTCCTCCTCAAAGAGGAGGCCTTGTTTCAAGTTTATTTATTTAACAGACATTTATTTAGGCCTTACTATGTTTTGGGCACTGTTCTAAGCACTTGACACATTTAATCCTCATAGCATTCCTGACGAAGTGAGAATCTTATCATCTCCCATTTACAGATGAGAAAACTGAAGCACAGAGAGATTAAGTAACTTGCCTGAGGTCACCCAGCTAATAAGTGGCAAAGCCAGCAGTCCAGGTTAGCGGCCCCCAGGTAAAGAATTGCTGCATCTTCTATGTATTCCTATCAGCCAACAAGATTTTGTTTGAGTCTACATCTTGCAATTTACATTATGGAAACAGAATTTCTTTTTAAATTTGCAAATACAAAGTGATATAAAAATCCAGATTTGATTTGATTTTTTTTTTTTTTTGACACAGCGTTTTTCACTTCTTTCGCCTAGGCTGGAGTGCAGCAGTGTCATCTTGGCTCACGGCAACCTCTGCCCCCGGGGTTCAAGCGATCCTCCTGCCTCAGCCTCCCAAGTAGCTGGGATTACAAGCACATGCCACCATACTTGGCGAATTTTGTATTTTTTACAGAAACAGGGTTTTGCCAACCCCATCAAAAAGTGGGCGAAGGATATGAATAGACACTTCAAAAAAAGACATTTATGCAACCGACAAACATGAAAAAATGCTCATCATCACTGGTCATTAGAGAAATGCAAGTCAAAACCACATTGAGATACCATCTCATGCCAGTTAGAATGGCAATCAATCATTAAAAAATCTGGAGACAACAGATGCTGGAAAGGATGTGGAGAAATAGGAACACTTTTACACTGTTGCTGGGAGTGTAAATTAGTTTAACCATTGTGGAAGACAGTGTGGCGATTCCTCAAGGATCTAGAAATAGAAATTACATTTGACCTAGCAATCCTATTACTGGGTATATAAAAGGATTATAAATCATTCTATTATAAAGACACATGCACCTGTATGTTCATAGTGGCACTGTTTACAATAGTAAAGGCTTGGAACCAACCCAAATACCCATCGATGATAGACTGGACAGGGAAAATTCGGCACATATACACCATGGAATACTATACAGCCATAAAAAAAGATGAGTTCATGTCCTTTGCAGGGACATGGATGAAGCTGGAAACCACCATTCTCAGCAAACTGACACAAGAACAGAAAACCAAACGCTGCATGTTCTCACTCATAAGTGGGTGTTGAACAATGAGAATATACGGACACAGGAAGGGGAACATCACACGCTGGGGCCTGTTGGGGTGTGTGGAGGGCTAGGGGAGGGGTAGCAGGGAGTGGGGAGCTAGGGAAGGGATAGTATTGGGAGAAATACCTAATGTAGATGACGGGGGGTGGATGCAGCAAACCACCATGGCATGTGTATACCTATGTAAAAATCCTGCATGATCTGCACATGTACCCCATAACTTAAAGAATAAAAAAATAAAGAAAGAAAGAAATAGAGTTTTGCCATGTTGCTCAGGCTGGTCTTGAACTCCTGGGTGCAAGAGGTCCACCTGGCTTGGCCTAAAGTGCTGGGATTACAGGTAAGAGCCACTGTGCCCGGCCCAGACTTGAGGCTTTTACAAACTCCCTAGATCCCTGCTCCGCGCGAATCTGCTGGTCTTAGTATTTGGTCCAATTGCTGATTCCAGCCTCCCTACTCTCCCAATCCTGACCTTCTACAAGAGCCTCAGGCCCGCAGAGAGAGCATTTTGTAGATGAAGTAATTTAATCCTTGCTGGATTCTTGTGAAGCCAGCAGTCTTAGGTAACCCCACTTCACAAATGGGAAAACTGAGGCTTAGAGAGTTAGAGCCACTTGATCAAGTACACATACCCGAGAAGTGATAGAACCAAAGACTAGAACCAAACATTCTGATGTCAAAGCCCCTAGCTGGTTGTTTTTTGCATCCTCCAATTTTTTTTTTATTGTGGCAAGATATATAACATAACATTTATCATTTTCACCAGTCGTAAGAACATAGTTCAGTGGTATTAAGTATACTGCAACCACTCTCACTATTATCCATATCCAGAATTTTTTTTTTTGAGACGGGGTCTCACTCTGTGGTCCAGGCTGGAGTGCAATGGTGCTATCATGGCAAAATGCACCCTCAACCTCTGGGTTCAAGCAATCCTCCCACCTCAGCCTCCCAAGTAGCTGGAACTATAGCTGCACACCATCAAGCCTAGCTAATTTTTTTGTACTCTTTTGTAGAGATGAGGTTTCACTATGTTGTCCAGGCTGATCTTGAACTCCTAGCTCAAGCCATTCAGCCACCTTGGCCTCCCGGGTTACAGGTGTGCATTTCTAGAAGTTTTTAATCATCCCAAACAGAATGAGACTCTGTGCCCACTAAGCAGTAACCCCCCGCCTCCCACCCCCCAGCCCTGGTAACCTCTATTCTACTTTCTATCTCTATGAATTTGCCTATTCCAGGTACTTCATATAAGTAGAATCATATAATATTTGGATAATATTTGTCTTTTTGCGATGAAAGCCTCTACTTTTTAAAAAAGCTAGTATTTTTAAATTTGAAAGCTGAGGAAGGTGGATCACTTAAGATCAGGAGTTTGAGGCCAGCCTGGCCAACATGGCGAAACCCCATCTCTACAAAAAATACAAGAATTAGCTGGGTGTAGTGGCGGGAGCCTGTAATCTCAGCTACTCGGGAGGCTGAGGCAGGAGAATTGCCTGAACCTGGGAGGTGGAGGTTGCAGTGAGCCAGATCGTGTCACTGCACTCTAGGCTGGGCGACAGAGTGAGACTTTGTCTCAAAAAAAAAAAAAAAAAAAAAGAAAAAAGAAAAAAAGAGCACAGGCTTTATTTCAGTAAAATAACAGCAGCAGTTGCTATGTGCTAGGTTCTATGCTAGGAAGTGTGAATTCATCCTGTCACCAAACACTCCCAATACACCCATGCAGTGGGTTTTATTAGTACTCGTTCTACTTTACAATGAGAAAACGGAGGCTCAGAGAGGGCTCCCGGGCTGTGAATCAGACAGATGTGCTGTCCGACTCCAGCCCTACCACTGACCCACTGCAAGATTTTGGGCAAGTGGTTTGCTCTTCTTCAGCCTCAGTCTAACTCGTCTGTAGAATGCAGATCACAAAATATGATTCCCGGGGCATTATAAGGAGTACAGGGGTGACGATTACAAGAGCACCTGCACAAGGTAGTTACTCAAGAAATGCTCATCCCTATTCCTGCCTCATGCCCCATCACGGCCTCAAGTTCCTTTTCTCATTCCCGAGATACATCTTCCTATCTTTCCTCCTACACACCCTACTACAAAGTGACCATACACTACATCACTTCCTGAACATACTTCCTTTGGCTATGCCTTTAGGCTTTTGTAAAGGCTGTTTCCTCTGCGTGGAATACTTTTCTCACTCCACTGCTCCAGAAGAACTCCTATTCATCCTTTAAAACCCACCTTAAAAAGCCCTTCTCTTTGAACGTTTCCTTGAAATGTTCCCTTCCTGTCCTTGGCCAGATAACTGAAGTATAAATGCACTGCTACAGGGACCAGGAAGGCAGGTAACACCACCAGTATCAGCATCAGCCTCAGCAATGCTTAGACAGTGTTTACTTGAGTCAGGCACTGTGCTGAGGGATTCATGTGTGTTGACTCATTTAATGTCCAAAATAACCCTTTGAGGCAAGTGCTATTTATTATGCCTGTTTTACGCATAAGGAAATGGAGTCGCTAAACAATTTGCCTGAAACTGGTGGTTTTTTTTTTTTTTGGACAGAGTTTTGTTCTTGTCACCCGGGCTGGAGTACAATGGTGCAATCTCAGCTCATTGCAACCTCTGCCTACTGGGTTCAAGCTATTCTCCTGCCTCACCTTCCCAAAGTGCTGAGATTACAGGCGTGAGCCACCATGCCTGGCCTGAAAGTACTATAGTTAATCCACTGCATTGCTGGGAGATTGAGACTGGCTGTGGAGTCTGTGGTGTTACCTTTTATATTAGCTGCTCTTTATGAATGAGTGGAGGGCCAGGTAGGGACTGTCATGCCTTGCAGGGTGCCTACTCCATGTAAGGGGGCAGCTAAATGTCTGGCCTGGCATTGCCAGTTTTTCTTTTCTTTCTTTTTCTTCTTTTTTGAGAGAGGGTCTCACCCTGTTGCCCAAGCTGGAGTCCAGTTGTGTGATCATAGCTCGCTGCAGCCTCAACCTCCAGGGCTCAGGGGAGCCTCTCACCTCAGCCTCCCCTGTAGCTGGGACTGTAGGCACATGCCACCACACCTAGCAAATGTATATGTTATTTACATATACGTATGTAAATAATATACATATACATATGTATATGCCCTTTGTATGTGTATATGTATTATATACATATACAAAAGCCCTTTTTTTTGAACTCTAGCTAACACAGTGGTAGTGGGGTGGGGGCATGTGCGTACATGGTTCTGTATGTGAGCAGTAGAACTAGGAAGTGGTGAAGCTGGGATTATAATGTAGTGTCTCTGATTCTAGTTTTTTATCTACCCGGATCATGGGTTCCACCAAACTCTTAAGTGTCCAATCACGCAGTCTAGAGCAGACACCCTCTCTTAATGCCACAGTCTGGACCTACAAACTTTGTGGTTCACAAATGGGACCGTGGACAGTCCAATCTGCCAGTCTGTGGTTTTCAACTCCTGTCTGCTATTGGAGGGTGAGTTTGGCTTTGAGGGGCATCTAGAGAGAACCCCTAGAGGTGGCCCCTGATGGAACCTCTGCCCACTGGGGCATGGCCAGGCAGAGCTAGTGGCCTGGCTGAGTCCCAGCCTTTGGGACCAGCAGAGACTGCAGCTAGAGAGAGTGTGGTGTTTGTCCTTGGCCATAGACAGAATAGAGGTGTGTGCGCACACCTGTAAATGTGTACTCACACATGTGCACATGCTTGTGTGTTTCACGTATGTGCACAATGTGTGCTCGTGTGTGAACATGCATATGTACACATATATGTGCATATGTGTGTGTGTATGCATGGGTCTGTATGTGAGCAGTAGAAAATAGAGGACCTCATCCCCTAAATTCAGATCCTGTAAAGTTAGTTTAGGATAAAGAACAGGAAATTGAACCTAACCCCAAGATAACAATTTGTAGAAGACACTGATATAAAAACCAGCCTGAAAATTTTTGTCACCTAATTCCCATCAGCAGGCATGTCCATGGTGGGAATCCATGCAGTAATTTAAATAAATAAGCTGGATTTATATGCAGCAGCATGGATAAGGAGATGACAGGGGCCAAGTTGCAGAGTGACATAGGTGGGTTGTACCATTTCTACTTCTATTGCTTTTTTTTTTTTTTCCTTTGGGGTGGAGTTTCACTCTTGTTGCCCAGGCTGGAGTGCAGTGGTGCCATCTTGGCTCACTGCAACCTCCGCCTCCCAGGTTCAAGAGATTCTCTTGCCTCTGCCTCCCGGTAGCTGTGATTACAGGTACCTACCACAACACCCTGCTAATTTTGTGGGTTTTTTTTTTTTCTTTTAGCAGAGGTGGGGTTTCTCCATGTTGGTCAGGCTGCTCTTGAACTCCCAACCTCAGGCGACCCACCCGCCTCCGCCTCCCAAAGTGCTGGGATTACAGGTGTGAGACATCACACCCAGCTTCTGTTTTTAAATTTGTTATTTTTTTGGAAACAGAATCTTGTTCTGTCACCCGGGCTATAGTGCAGTGGTGGGATCTCAGCTCACTGCAACCTCCACCTCCTAGGTTCAAGCGATTCTCCTGCCTCAGCCACCATGTCCGGCTAATTTTTGTAATTTTTTTTTTTTTAAGTAGAGATGGGGTTTCAGCATATAGGCCAGGCTGGTTTCAGACTCCTGACATCAAGTGATTCGCCTGCCTCAGCCTCTCAAGTTTGTACCATTTCTATTAAATATCCGCCTACAACATTAATAAGAATTTTACACATTTTCTATGGCTATGTATATATGACTGTGTGGGTGGAAGAAAATGTCTAGAAGGAAACACCCCAAATTATGAGGTGATTACCTTTGGGGAGCTGGGAGGGCAGCAGTGGAAGATTACTGCAAAGAAGAATGGATCCCTGTGTTCCGCGTGGAGTTACACAGTTCAGTGGTCAGGAAGATTGGGTCACTCATGGATGCTCGGATCTCAGACAGGGATGCTCAGGTCTATGGGAGCTTTCAGGCCCATCCTCCGTGGGCTTTGTGAGAGCTGGGCTGCCAGGGACCAAAGCCAGCCTTGGTTGTTCTGCCACCACTCTCTGGTGGAGGTGAATGGGAAGATGTGCCTTTTGTGGACTGGAGCTCTCTGCTGCTTCCTCCCTAAACTCTGTGCCTCAGTTTCTCCCTCTACGCTAGGGGGAGAATGTCCCTGTCTTATATCCCAGATCCTCTCCCTCCACCACACACCTAAGCCACATGACATTCTCCAGACATCAACTTAGCGCTGCACAGTCCTCAGCGCGGGCAACCACAGAGCCTTCGGATGTGGCCTCCTCCCCAGCACCACCCCAATGGGCCACTTAGAGAAGAAACGCAGGTTCCCCGGACGCGACTGACAGCCCACAAGGTAGGCTCCAGGGTCGGACTGCCTGGGTTCAAATCTGAGCTCAGCAACTTGTTCCTGGGACGTAGGAAAGCTTCCCCACCCTCTGACCCTCAGTTTGCACTTCTGCAAAATGGGGACAGTAAGAGAACCAGAACCACCCCACAGGGATAGCCTGTGAGCGAAGTTAGGTCGTTTGAGCAAGGCGCTCTGCTGCGCGGTGCCCAGCACGTAGAAAGCGATCTCGAGTTTCATTGTTGTCACCTCTTGAACAACCTCTCGCCCCGCCCCCGCCCCAAGTCAGGATTTTGCAGCCGTCTCTGAGGTCCCAGACACGCCGGGGACCCTCTCCCTGTCCCGCCGTCCGCACCCTGGGGGCTTTTCCCAGCCTCTAGCTCTCCCCTCTGCCCCCAACAGCTTCAGTCCTTAGGCCGGGTCCCGGGCGCCGCAGACAGGCACCCAAGCGCCCTCCCGTAGGAAACTGAGGCGGGGACAGGAGCGCGCGGGCCGGGGTTGGGTAGAAGGCGCGGCGCGCAGGTTCTCAGGGCAGCGCGCGGGACCCTGGGTGCGAGTCGGGGGTCGCGGTCATACCTGATCGAGCGGTGGAGCTGGGACACGGAGGATGCGCGCTGTCGGCGGTGGCTGAGGCGGCGGTGCGCGCTGGGCAGGCGGCGGCGGCGGCCGAGTGGTGGTGACACTGGGACACCGGGCGAGCGCGGCGAGACCGAGGGGGAGGGAGCAGGCTCAGGGGCGGGGAAGCCCCGGGAGCGCCCGCGGGCGGAGCTTACCGGGCGCCACCGGCCCGGCCACCCGCACGGTCCCGGCTCCTCCGGCCACTTCCCTCGGCTGCCCATAGCTCCAGCCCCCACACGCCAGGTGCAGGGACACCGGACGCCTCCCGCACGCACACGCTCCACGCTCCGCATTCTCTCTCCGCTTTTCCGGACACCAGCGATATCCACATGCGCCACGAATATGTCCAAAGACCCCTCATCCGAGTGTCCCCCACGTCCCCTCAGTACATATCACATGCCACATATACGAACACTCCGTCCCATCCCACGCGTGTACCTGTCCCGCTTACCTTGGCTTAGCATCGGGCTCACCTATACAGTCGCGCCCCCATCACGTCCACACCGTGGCAGGCAAAACGTCCTCTGGGCCAGTTGGTGATTTTAGGGGGACCTGTGCAGTCCCCTTTTCCAGGAAAGTTCTTCCCGCTGCCTCTTCCACCTCCTCCAAGGTCAATCTCAGACCTCAATCATCCCCGATAGGTCCGATCTTTGCATTGGAAATTCAAACAGTCCACCCGGAGTTTGGGACCTCTGGCTCCCTCTGGAGTGCCCGCTATACCTGAGCTCCAGCCTCAGGGCACTGGCGGGCCTTGTGATGTCCTCAAATTTTCCCTTCCTTCTCTCTTCACAATTCAAGGTTCCAGGACTATCATTTCAGCCACTTTCTTACCAATATCCTTAACACTTCATTTCCTGTATATTTTGCCACAGATTGTCCTAATGTAGCCATTCTCAAAATGTTTGGTTTTGGGAATTTTTGTACTTTTTTTTTGAGACAGAGTTCCACTCTGTCGCCCAGGCTGGAGTGCAGTGACTAGATCTTGGCTTACTGCAACCTCCCCCTCCCAGATTCCAGCGATTCTCCTGCCTCAGCCTCCCAAGTAGCTGGGATTACAGGTACCCGACACCAAACCCAGATAATTTCTTTGTATTTTTTGTAGAGTTGGGATTTCTCTATTTTGGCCAGGCTGGTCTGGATCTCCTGGGCTCAAGTGATTCACTGGCCTCAGGCTCCCAAAGTGCTGGGATTACAGGTGTGAGCCACCATGCCCAGCCAGGAATCTTTTGTGCTTTTAAAAATTATAGAGTGCCCGAGACATTTTGTTTATGTAGGGTATGTACATGCACACACACACACA
>NW_022436991.1:9763210-9790671 GCF_009761245.1 Sapajus apella | reverse complement strand
TTTATGTAGGGTATGTACATGCACACACACACACACACAACCAATAAACGTGTTTTTTGTTTTTTTGTTTTTTTTTTTTGAGACTGAGTCTTGCTGTCCCCACGCTGGAGTGCAGTGGCACGATCTCAGCTTACTACAACCCTCCACCTCATGGGTTCAAGCGATTCTTCTGTCTCAGCCTCCCAAGTAGCTGAGGCTATAGATGCGCACCACCATGACCAGCTAATTTTTTGTATTTTAGTACAGAAGGGGTTTCACCATGTTGGCCAGGATGGTCTCGATCTCTTGATCTCGTGATCCACCCAGCTCAGCCTCCCAAAGTGCTGGGATTATAGGCTTGAGCCACCATGCCCGGCAAACATGTGTTTTTAACACATATATGTCTTTTTTTTATATATTGATACTTGCCATATGAGAAATTAAAACTGATACTTAAAAAATTATTAATACATTACAACTATAACTAATAAACCCATTACTTGTTGACATAAATAAAAGGTTTTTTATGAATTCTTTCTTTTTTTAGTGAAGGGAGATAGGGTCTCAATTTGTTGCCCAGGCTGGAGTGCAGTGGTGTGACTATTGCTCCCTGCAGCCTCCAACTCTTGGGCTCCAGCCATTTTCCTGACTTAGCTGGGACTACAAGGTGCATGCCACCACTTCTGGCTAATTAAAAGAAGGGTTTTTTTTTCTAGAGACAGAGTCTTGCTGTGTTACCCAGGCTGGTCTCAAACACTTGGCCTCAAGCAATCTTCCCACTTTAGCCTCCCAAAGTGCTGAGGCAACAGGTGTGAGCCATCATGCCTGGCTCAAAAATATTTTTCAATTAAAAAAAAATCAGTGGGAAGAAGGGCACTATTTAACATTTTTGCAACTGTCTTTCATGTTTGGCTTAATAAGGGATAGCTGGATTCTCACATTCAGTCTGCTGCAATCTGTTGTTTTAGTTGAAGTAAATGAATTAAATTCAGCTTCGTATAATTTGGCCCACCATTGCTTTTGCACTGTCAGGGAAAATGGCCACGTGTGAAAAAGGCAAATAAGATCTCAGGATTATTAGGAAAGTGATTTTGACCTCACAGTTCCTCCTGAAGGATCTCGGGGACCTCCCAGGGGCCTGTGGACCTCACTTTGAAAACCAGTGCTTCCCTGATATATTTGGTTGTGACCATATAAAATTGTTGATATTTGACTATTATTGACCTACGAAAATAGCAATTTTGGCCGGGCAAGGGGACTAATGTCTATAATCCTAGTACTTTGGGAAGCCGAGGTGCGTGGATTGCCTGAGCTCAGCAGTTCGAGACCAGCCTAAGCAATAAGGTGAAACTCCATCTCTACTAAAATGCAAAAAATTAGCCAGCCATGGTGGTGGACACCTGTAGTCTCAGCTACTCAGGAGGCTGAGGTGGGAGAATCACTGGAACCCAAGAAGTGGAGGTTGCAGTGAGCCAAGATTTTGCCACAGCACTCCAGCCTGGGCAACAGAGAGACTCCATCTTAAAAAAAAAAAAAAAAAAGTAATTTCATATGGTTTAATCCAATGCATTATTTTTGAAGGCTTTCCTTTTGGGCCCTGTTGGATATTTTCAGATGGAGTCCCCTGTGAAACTGTGCTGTTGTGACCAGCTTTATACAACTGACATCTTCATTTTGCATCATGATTTCCATTGTGGGGGAGGTGGAGTTTTGGGATGTCTAGGAACTCCAGACTGGTTGATGTTAGTCTGGCAAGTTTTAAGGCATGAATGTTTAAATAATTATGAACAAAGAGTGTTGTGTTCTGTAGTTAACTGGGCCTCCTGAAGAGAAAACCAACTTCTTTCCCCTTTTTGTTAGGGTCTGTAGTCTGACAGCATCAGAGAGAGTCCACATGGACTTTAGCCAGCTGTTTAGAACTGTGGATCATTTTGAGGTAGGAAGTAGGCAAAACTCGATTCTGGACCAGATGGAAGACTGGCCAAACACGGAAGAGGCAGCAATAGCACCTCTTCATAAAACATAGCCACCAGTGCGATGACAGTTTACCATTGTCATGGCAACACCCAAAAGTTACCGCCCATTTTCTGGTGATTTCTGAATCACCTGCCCCCTTAATTAGCATGTCATTAAAAGTGGGTATACATATGACTGCTAGGCTGTTCTCGCCATCATGGGGTAGCCTTGCTCTGCAGGAGCAGGGACAGAGCTCTAACACTGCTGCTGCCTCAGTAAGGCTGTTTTCTTCCACCACCAGCTAGCTGGATCTTAAATTTCTTCCTGAGTGAAGCCAAGAACCTGCCCTGCATTAATCTGATCAAATTTAAAAATAAAAACCTCTTTTGATGGATGAAGATTCAGGGATTAAATTATGGCAGAGTCAGATAAATTCATGTCTGAATGGATTTATGACTGGTTTGGGAGGTCTCTTGAAGCCAAAAAATGTTCTATTGAATATTTTTGTCGTATTGTGGAAAGACAGTCCTTACTTTCTTTGGGTTAGTGCAATTCTAGGAGATGAGGTCTGAGAGGGAATCCAAGATCAGTCAAGCTAGCCCTACAGATCAGTGGGTGTTAGAGGTTAAAGCCACATTACCCTTTATAACCACCATCTAAATAGTACTTTGATAGAAGACAAGGTGAATATTCTTTTTGGGGGTGTGGAGAGCTGGGGACACCAAACACCCATTCATTTTATTTCAGGTAACCGAACTTGGTTTAGCTCTGGGGTCACCACTCCTTTCTCACTCCTAGCCTGTATTTTGATCTTAGGGGTGTTGACTTCATTCATTACCACCTCATTCAGGGGGGATATGGCCCAGGCATATTAATTAGCATTTTGCATTCCTCTTGGGATAGTGATTTGGTTGTATGTGGGACATGATCCAAGTCAGATTAACCACGCTTGGTGAAACTCTATACAAGGACTCTTTCATTGAGCCCTCAGGGAGTTTCGCTGGCTTGGGAGTTTTTCAGATGAGGAGCTATATTTTGGAAGAGGCTGGATAATAATGGATTCCACCCAGAAAGATGGCAAAGAGAAACTAGGTTCCAATATCATCATTTGACCCAACTAAAAACACACCAGCCCTACTCCCTGGACATTTCAGGTGCATGAGACTATAAATTTCCTTTTTGCTAAGCCATCTTGGGATATCTGTTGCTTGCAACCAAAAGACTCCTGGCCAATTCTGGTGAAAATCGTATCCAAACTGCAAAAGAAGGAAGTGAGGAGGAGCAGCTAATACATCTGTTTGCAGAATCTTGACAGACTGGAATGTCTGGCTCTCAACTGAGAATGTAAACAACAACAAGCACAAATGGTAAGTCCGACGGGTGAGTGAGGCTCAGACAGGCAACGGCCTGCCTAAGTCCAGGCAGGGAAGCCATGGTTTGAGGCATGTTCAGGCCCCCTGAGAAAGAGAGTTAGGGAGACTGTCAGAGATGCAGTGCCACCAACAGGTCTGGAGGCCCAGGCACTGGGTCTCTGGCTCGGTTGGTGGACTCCTTATCTCATTCTATTTATCAAAGGCAGATCCCTGATCTTCAATCTCATTGTCCAAGGTCACAGCAGGCTCCAGGTGCTTCCCTGCCTGTGACCACAACACACCAGCTGATGCGATCCAAATCCTTTTTGTTGCCCCTCTGTCTCCAATATTCCCCACCCCTTTAAATTTTTGTTCCCATTTCACAGACCCAGAGGTGTGAAGGAACTTGCCCAAACAGCCACAAAACCCACAGAACAAGACCAAAGTCCATGTTCTGAAATGTTTTACTAAACTGCAGGGTTGTAAATTGACAGTCCTCGTCTGGGGTGGGTGGGAGATGGGAGAGACCCAGCTTCTGTCAGACCACCTGGTGCTTTTTAGATATTCAAACCAATGTTTAAAAATCAGAAAATAGGCCAAACCTGTAATCCCAGCACTTTGGGAGGCCGAGGTGGGTGGATCACGAGGTCAGGAGTTTAAGACCAGCCTGGCCACCCTAGTGAAACCCTGGCTCTACTAAAAATACAAAAATTAGCCAGGCATGGTGGTGGGTGCCTGTAGTCCCAGCTTCTTAGGAGGCTGAGGCAGGAGAATGGCTTGAACCTGGGAGGTAAAGGTTACAGTGAGCCGAGATAGAGCCACTACACTTCAGCCTGGGTGACACTGTGAGACTCTGTCTCAAAAAAAAAGAAAATCAGGAAATATTATACAAAGGTCAATTTCCTGATTTTCTGGAAAATAAGAAGTCTGGAGACTTGGTGAGACAAGAGGGCCCTGCTCCTGCTTGGCTTGGATGGCCTTAGTTCTCTGGATCCCCATGGTGCCCCCTCTCTCTGTGTGCCATAGCCAGCCTGGGCCTCTTGTTTCTGCCCCAAGGGGAACTGAGTGTGCGCCCTCTACTCCTGGTACATCTGGGTCACCTCAACCTGACTTTTCCCTCAGCCCGGCCAGTTGGCCACAAAGGCCTCCGGCCACTACCAAGCCTGCCAGTTTTTTCACATTGTTCCCAGAAATCCAACCACAGAGCCCCAGATGGCACAGGACGCAGCCAGCCTGGCACTCAGGACTCACCCGGACGCTCAGAGCACATAGCTTTCCATTTTTCTCTTCCCGCTCACTCAGACTAAAAATTTAATCAGCTCCTAGGGCCTTGACCTGCGGAAGAGGAGGATCTGGGAACCAACTGTGATTTTGCCTCAGAGGTTTTCAGTTGCATCCGGAAACCCTGAGAAAGTTCAGGTCGAGGCCTGGAGATTTTAAAAGGCTCTAACACTGTACTACGTCAAGAACTTCCTAAATGTCCAGGGGTGAAATGAATGATAATATATGTTCTGTCATTTTCAAACTGCTGAATTCTCTGAGGTAATAAAAAAGAATAAAGTAAGGCCAGGCTGGGTGCAGTGGCTTATGCCTGTAATCTCAGCACTTTAGGAGGGGTGGGAGGATTGCTTGAGGCCAGGAGTTCGAGACCAGCCTGGGAAACAAAATGAGGCCCACCCCCCCATCTCTACAAAAAATAAAAAATAAAATTTAGCCAGGGATTATGGTGGTATGTGCTGTCGTCCCAGCTACTTGGGAGGCTGATATGAGAGGATCGCTTGAGCCCGGCAGTTTCAGACCAGCCTGGGCAACACAGCAAGATCCCACCTCTACAAAAAATAAATTCTCTGGGCATGGTGGCATGCTCCTACAGTCCAGGCTACTCGGGAGGCTGAGGTGGGAGGATTGCTTGAGCCCAGGAGTTGGAGGATGCAGTGAGTTATGATCACACCACTGCATTCTAGCTTGGGTAACAGAGTGAGACCTGGTCTCAAAAAAAAAAAAAAAAGATGTAAGGCCAAATATTAATGATCACTGATTATGTACTCTGGGCACTAGAGATACACTGGTTAACAAAGCAAAAACTCCTACCCTCACGGAGCCTGCATTCTAGTGAGGGAAGACAGACAAAACATAAGCAAGATAAAGAACTTCTAGATGGTAATAATGGTTATGCAGGAAAACAAATGTAGGCCAGAGGAGGTGAGTGGAGGTTGAGGTTTTTTTTGTTGTTTGTTTGTTTGTTTTGAGACAGTCTTGCTCTGTTGCCCAGGCTGGAGTGCAGCAGTGTGATCTCCGCTCACTGCAACCTCCGCCCCCCAAGTTCAAGCGATTCTCCTGCCTCAGCCTCCTGAGTAGCTGGGATTACAGGCATGTGCCACCATACCTGGGTAATTTTGGTATTTTTAGTAGAGCTGAGGTTTCACCATGTTGGTCTTGAACTCCTGACTTCAAGTGAGCCACCCTCCTTGGCCTCCCAAAGTGATGGGATTACACGCATGAACCACCATGCCTGGCTGAGGTTGAGCTTTGAATAGGATGATCAGAGAAGGGTCCAACAAGGAACTAAAGATGGTATGGAAGTTGACTCTGAAGATATCTGGGAGAAGAATGAACCAGGCAGAGGGAATAGCAAGGGCAAAGGCCCTGGGGTGGGGAGCATACTGGGTGTGTTTGAGGAGTAGCAGGGAGACCAGTGTGTCCAGAGAGGAAGTGAACACAGAGAAGAGACTAAGAGGGGGCTTCAAAGAGGTAATGGGAGAGGAGAACAAAGCTTGAGGGAGAGTCTTGTAGCCAATGTAGGGATATCGGTCTCTTTTTTTGTTTGTTTTTTGAGACAGGGTCTCGCTCTGTTGCCCAGGCTGGAGTGCAGTGATACAATCTCAGCTCATGCAACCTTCACCTTCCTGGTTCAAGTGATTCTCATGCCTCAGCCTCCTGAGTAGCTGGGACCACAGGTGCACACCACCTCGTCTGGCTTAGTTTTGTATATTTGGTCTGTACTAAAAATTTTTGTAAGTTTTATATTTTCAGTAGAGGCTAAAAATGGAAAAATATCCTACTTTTAGTAGAGATAGCGTTTTGTTATATTGGCCAGCCTGGTCTTGAACTCCTGGCCTCAAATGACCCACCAGCCTTGGCCTCCCAAAGTGCTGGGATTACAGGTGTGAGCCACTGCACCTGACTGGGGACCTTGGTCCTGAATCAGAGTGAGATGGGATCCTTGAGAAGGTTTGGGGTGATGTAATCTGACTGGAAATTTTTTAGGTTTTTTGTTTTTTTTTTATTGTGGCAAAAAATACATATATACATAACATAAAATTTACCATTCAACCATTTTTCATTTTTTAAGACAGGGCTTCACTCTGTTGGCCAGGCTAGAGTGTAGTAGCAAGATCACGGCTCACTGCAGCCTCCACCTCCTGGGCTCAAGCAATCCTCCCTCCTCAGCCTCCTGAGTAGTTGGGGACTACAGGTGACTGCCACCATACCAGGCTAATTTTTTTTTTTTTTTTTAAGAGAAGGGGTCTCTCTATGTTGCCCAGGCTGATTTCAAACTTCTGCACTCAAGTGATCCTCTTGTCTCAGCCTCCCAAAGTGCTGGGATTACAGGCAGGAGCCACCATGCCCAGCCCATTTAACCATTTTTAAGTGTACAGCTTAGTGGCATTATATACATTTACACTGTTGTGTAACCATCACCACCATTCACCTCCAGAACATTTTCCTCTTTCCAAATGGAAACTTTATACCCAGGCCAGGCGCGGTGGCTCATGCCTGTAATCCCAGCACTTTGGGAGACCAGGGCAGGCAGATAACCTGAGGTCAGGAGTTCAAGACCAGCTTGGCCAACATGGTGAAACCCCATCTCTACTAAAAATACAAAAAAAATTAGCTGGGCGTGGTGGTGCATGCCTATAATCCCAGTTACTCCGGATGCTGAGGCAGGAGAATTTCTTGAACCGGGAGCTGGGAGGTGGAGGTTGCAGTGAGCTGAGATCCTACCACTGCCCTCCAGCCTGGGCTACAGAGCAAGACTCCATCCAAAAAAAAAAAAAAAAAAAAAAAGAACTTTATGCCCATTTAACAATAACTCTCCAACCCCTTGGCAGCTGTTCTACATCCTGTCTCTATGATTTTGACTACCCTAGGGACCTCATATAAGTGGAATCAAACTTGTTTTTGTTATTTTGCGTATAGCTAATTTCACTTTACATAATTTCTTCAGGGTCCATCATGTTGTAGCATGTGTCAGAATTTTCTTCTTTTTAAAAGGCTAAATAATATTCAGCTGTGTGTAGAGACTGCATATTTTGTCTGTCCATTCATCTGTTGATGGACATTTGGGTTGTTTCCACTTTCTGGTGATTGTGAATAATGCTGCGATGAGTTTGGGTGTTTATTGTTTGAGTCACTGCTTTTGATCCTTTTGGGTAGATCTGACTGAAAGATTTAAGTCTCACTCTTTTTATTTTTTTGAGACTGAGTCTCCCTTTATCTCGCAGGATGGAATACAGTGGTACAATCTTCAGAATCTTGGCTCACTGCAACCTCCACCTCCCAGACTCAAGCGATTCTCATGCCTCAGCCTCTGGAGTAGCTGGGATTACAGGCATCCACCACTATGCCTGACTAATTTTTGAATTATTAGTAGAGATCAGTGTCAGCATGTTAGCTGGGCTGGTCTTGAACTCCTGACCTTAAGTGATTCTGCCTTGGGTTCCCAAAGTGTTAGGATTACAGGGGTGAGCCACCATGCCAGAACATTGTAAGTTCGCTCTGTTAGAATTGCTGACTGGGTCAGTGGCTCACGACCATAATCCTAGCACTTTGGGAGGCTGAAGTGGGTGGATCACTTAAGCTCAGGAGTTTGAGACTAGCCTGGGCGACATGGCGAGAACACATCTCTACAAAAAATTTAAAAATTAGCCAGGCATGGTAGAATGCCCCTGTTGTCCCAGCTACTTGGAAGGCTGAGAGATGGAAGGATTGCTTGAGCCAGGGAGGTTCACTGCAGTGAACTATGATCACACCACTGCACTCCAGCCTGGGCAACAGAGTGAGACTCTATTTCAAAGAAATAAAAAAAGAAGGAATTGCTGAGAATGAACTAAGGTGCCGAGGGTAGAGCAGGGAGCAGGGTGAAAACCGTGGAGGTGCCCAGATTCTGGGTATAGTGCTCAGGAAGAGCTGACATAATTTGCTGAGGGATTGGATGTGGGGTGTGAGAGGAAAAAATAAGTTGCAGAACAACGCCTGCAATATAACATTACAGTATTTACACAAAACCTTGCGAAACAATAGGATACATCTAAATAGGTGTATGTATTTATTTACATAAACGCAGAAACACAGGTTGGGCTTGGTAGCTCACACCTGTAAACCCAGCACTTTGGGAGACTGCGGTGGGAGGATGGCTTGAGCCCAGGAGTTCAAGACCAGCCTGGGCAATATAGTGAAACCTTGTCTCTACTAAAAAAAAAAAAAAAAAAAAAAAAAAAAAAAAAAAAAAAAAATTAGTGCGTGCCTGTAGTCTCAGCTACTTTTGAGGATCACCTGAACCCCGGAGGCTGTGGGTGCAATGAGCTGTGATCTCACCACTACACTCCAGCCTGGGCAGCAGAATGAGACCCTGTCTCAAAAAATATAATAAAAAATAAGTAAAATAAATGCAGAGACAATGTTTTAGAAAGATACAAACCAAATATTTAATGAGTATATACACATACACACACACACACACACACACACACACACACACACACACACACACAGACATATATGAAAATGCAGAGACCAAATTGTAGTAGGATACATATCAAATTGTTAACAGTGATTGTCTCTGGAAAGAAAGGGAAGGAACAGGGATAAACGTGTAGGGCTGGGTGTGGTGGTTCACGCCTATAATCTCAGCACTTTGGGAGGTTGAGTCAGGTGGATCACTTGAGGTTAGGAGTTTGAGATCAGCCTGGCCAACATGGTGAAACCCCATCTCTACTAAAAATACAAGAAATTGGCTGGGCATGGTGGCGGACAACTATACTCTCAGCTGCTTGGGATGCTGAGGCAGGAGAATCACTTGAACCCAGGAGGTGGAGGTTGCAGTGAGCCGAGATTGCACCATTGCAGTCCAGCTTGGGCAACACAGCAAGACTGTGTCTCAAAAAAAAAACAAAAAAAAAACCGTGATCAAGAAGAATTTGATCCTTAAATGTATGGCTTTTTTTTTTTTTAAGGGATATGTTCAGATATCATTTATGTAATTAAAAAAAGTAAAACCCCTAATAAACAGTGCTTATGTCTTCAAAAAGAATAGGAGGGGCTTGCTTTGATTAATGACCAAGTCTTTCAGACAACTGTATATATGCTTAATGAGTCAGATTCACTTTTGAAACTATTTAATTGCTACTTAAGTGGCCTGAAGTCACTGGCTCATGCTGGGAAAGAACATAAGAGAACTTCACTTGATTTGGTCTACTAAAAGAGAAAACCCTTCTAGCTAGTGTGAGTTTACAGCTGGAAATGAGCCAGGCAGTCTTATTTTTTTTAATTAAAATTAAATTTTTATTTTTTACACGTAGGGGATTAGAAATAAACAGTCTTTAAAACGTCGACAATTATGAGGCCTTAAAAGCTAGAGTTTAGGGTGGGCAAAATGGCTCATGCCTATAATCCCAGCACTTGAAAGGCTGAGGCAAGAGGATTACTTGAGTCCAGGAGTTTGAGAACAGCCTGGGCAGCATAGCAAGACCCAGCCTCTACAACAGACAAAAAAAGTAGCTAGGCATGGTGGTGCACACTTGTAGTCTCAGCTACTCAGGAGGCTGAGGTGGGAGGATCACTGGAGCCCAGAAGGTCGAGGATGCAGTGAGACGTATCAGCGCCACTGCACTCCAGCCTGGTGACAGAGCAAAACTCCGTCTAAAAAAAAAAAAAGAAAAAGAAAAAGAAAAAAGAAAAGAAAAGGAAGCAGGGCACGGTGGCTCACACTTGTAATCTCAGCACTTTGGGAACCTGAGGCAGGTGGATCACGAGGTCAGGAGTTCAAGACCAGCCTGGCCGAGATGGTGAAAACCCCGTCTCTACTAAAAATACAAAGATTAGCTGGGCATGGTGGTGGGCGCCTGTAATCCCAGCTGCTTGGGAGACGGAGGCAGATAATTGCTTGAACCCTGGAGGCGGAAGTTGCAGTGAGCCAAGATCACGCCATCACACTCCAGCCTGGGTGACAGAGTGAGACTCTGTCTCAAGAAAAGAAAAGAAAAACCTAGAGTTTGATCAAAGAAGTGTTGCTAATAATAATTTCAACAACTATAATAACAGCAGCAGCAAATGTTTACACTTAGGTAGCACTTACTGTGCCAGCCATCGTCTTAAACATTTTTTATCTATGAACTCTCTTAATCCTCATATGTATGAGTAGCCCAATGAGACAAAGACTTCAACCTCATTTTATAGGGGAAAAAACGGAGACATGCAGATTTCTACCGGGTGCATGTTCTAAAGGTCAAATCCATTGTCTATTGTTTTCTTTCAGCCTTTTAATTTCATTTGTGAGGTTTTGATCATATTGAAATATTAAATATTGGGCCGGGCGTGGTGGCTCACACCTGTAATCCCGGCACTTTGGGAGGCTGAGGCAGGTAGGTCATTTGAGGTCAGGAGTTAGAGATCAGCTTGGCCAACATGGTGAAACCCTGTCTCTACTAAAAATACAAAATTAATTAACCAGGCATGGTGGCGCATGCCTGTAATCCCAGCTACTTGGGAGGCTGAGGCAGGAGAATTGCTTGAACCTGGGAGGCAGAGGTTGCAGTGAGCCAAGATCGCACCACTTTACTCCAGCCTAGGTGACAGAGTAAAAAAAAGTCAAATATTCGAGTAACAAACAAAACCATGGGGATGCTGATAGCAGATCCATTTGATTCCATCCTTTCTCCCCTGGCTCTGTCTTTGAGGTTGGGGAGGAAATTCTTTTTTTTTTCTTCTTTGTGACAGGGTCTCAAGCTGTCACTAAGGCTGGAGTGCGGTGGTGTCATCATAGCTCAATGTAGCCTCAAATTCGTGGGATCAATCAATCCTCTGGCCTCAGGCTCCTGAGTAGCTAGGACTACACGCCACCATGCCCAGCTAATTTTAAAAAAATATTTTGTAGAGATGAGATCTTGCTCTGCTGCCTGGGCTGGTCTCAAGCTCCTGGCCTCATGCAGTCCTACTGTCTTGGCCTCCCAAAGTGCTGGGATTACAGGCGTGAGCTACCTCACATGCAGCCTCCGCTGGTTTAGAGTCTCCACACGCAGCTCTTAGAATAATCCTTCTATAAATCAAACACCGCATGTTCTCACTCATAGTTGGGTGTTGAACAATGAGAACACATGGACACAGGGAGGGGAGCACTACACACTCGGGTCTATTGGGGGGAAATAGGGGAGGGACAGCAGGGGAAGGGGAGCTGGGGAGAGATAGCATGGGGAGAAGTGCTAGATGTGGGTGATGGGGAGGAAGGCAGCAGATCACACTGCCACGTGTGTGCCTATGCAACAATCTTGCATGTTCTTCACATGTACCCCAAAACCTAAAATGCAATAAAATTAAAAAAAAAAAAAAGAATAATCCTTCTATGACTCAAGCCATTTTAAAGAACAGAGTGACACTCCGTAGTCATCTTTGAAGGATGCTAGGTTTGGCCAGCAGGCTCTAAGATGCCTCCAGTGATTCTGCCTGCTGGTGCCAACACCCCTGTGCAGTCCCCTCCGCTTGGGGTAGGCTGATCTGGTGGTTTCCTTCTAATCATCAAAGATAGCAAGGGTGACGGGATGTCATTTCTGCGATTAGGCTATGTAAATTGCTCACTGCTGTCTCCCTAGCACCCTCCCTTGCTGGCTTTGCTGAAGCAAGATACCATGCTGGGAGGGTCACCTGGCCAGGAACTGACAGTGGCTTCTGGGCAAAAACCAGACAGGAAGTGAGGCCCCCAGTCCAACAACTCTTGAGGAACTGAATCCTGCTAACAACCAGCTTTCCCTAGTCGAGCCTTGAAATGAGGCCCAAGTCCTGGCAGACATTCACATTGTCACCCAGGCTAGAGTGCAGTGGTGTGATCAGAGCTCACTGGAGCCTTGACCTTCTCATCTCAAGCGATCCTCCTACCTCAGCCTCCTGAGTAGCTGGGACCACACGCCACCATGCCCAAACAATTTTAAAAAATATTTTATAGAGATGGGACCTTTCTATGTTGCCTGGGCTGGTCTCAAGCTCCTGGCCTCATGCAATCCTCCTGTCTTGGCCTCACAGGTGGCCACCATCACAGCTGGCTAATTTTTTAAACTTATTTTTTGTAGAGACAGGGTTTTGCCATGTTGCCCAGGCTGGTCTTGAACTCCTGGGCTCAATTGATCCTCCCACCTTGGCCTCCCAAAGTGCTGGGATTTACAGGTGTGAGCCACCATGCCCGGCCCCTGGCAGACACCTTAATCACAGCCCATGAGACCATGAAGCAGAGCTCACAGCTAAGCCTTGCTGGTGTTCCCAACTGTCAGAAACTCTTATGTAATAAATGAGTAATGTTTTAAGTCACTTAGTGTGGTAATTTGCTCTGTGGCAATAGTCAGCTAATACACTAGGGAACTGACTTATTATTTTGAAATCTGTAAGTAAGAGGAGAGTGTCAAGCATGTATTCTACCTGTCCTATACAAACGGAATCTGAGGGTAGTCATATAACTGATATGGGGACAGTTTTCTTTTATAGATATATCCTAGCCAATAAAAGAAAAAATATATCAATGCTTTGCAACTTTTTTGTTTTTTTAAGACAGGGTCTCGACAGGGTCTCAGTTGGCCACACAGGCTGGAGTGCAGGGGTGCAACCTCAGCTCACTGCAGCCTCGACCAGAGCTTAAGTGATGCTCCCACCTCAGCCCAGCAAGCACCTGGGATTACAAGCGCATACCACCATGCCCAGCTAATTTTTTTTTTTTTTGTAGAGATGGGGTTTCTCCATGTTGCCCAGGATAGTCCTGAACTCCTGGGCTCAAGCAATCAGTCTGCCTTGGCCTCCCAAAGTGCTGGGATTATAGGTGTGAGTCATTGCTTCAGCCCAGGAGTTTGGACACCAGCCTGGGCAACCTAGTGAGACCCCATCTCTGAGAAAAAAAAAAAGAAAAAGAGAGACGCTACTTAGTCACAATACCATCATGACACAAAACAAAATGAGCCTCAGATCTTTTATATTTTTAGACTGACTCTCACTCTGTCACCCAGATAGGAGTGCAGTGGCATAATCACAGCTCACTGCAGCCTCAGCCTCCCTGGGCTCAGGTGATCTTCCTTCCTCATCCTCCAGGAGGTGGGCCTGTAGGCCACCCCTTGGGACTACAGGTGTATGCCATCACAACTGGCTAATTTTTGATTTATTATTTGTTATTTTTTGTAGTGACAGGGTTTTGCTGTATTGCCCAGGCTGGTCTTGAACTCCTAGGCTCAAATGATCCGATCCCCTACCTCAGCCTTCCAAAGTGCTGAGATTATAGGATCTTTATTAACATGTAATTTCCTATATTTGCATATGTAATTCCCCATATTTTGAGGCCAGTCGCCCTCAAAATGTCTTTTACTATCGGTTCAAACCGGGACCCAGTCAGTGTTCACAAATCAGGTTTTATCATCTCTCTCTCTCTTTTTTTAAATTTATTTTTGGCCAGGCATGGTGGCTCACACCTGTGATCCCAGCACTTTGGGAGGCTGAGGCAGGTGGATTACCTGAGGTCAAGAGTTCCAGACCAGCCTGGCTAACATGGCGAAACCCCGTCTCTAAGAAAAATACAAAAAGTAGCCAGGCATGGTGGCAGGCGCCTGTGATCCCAGCTACACGGGAGGCTGAGGCAGGAGAACCACTTGAACCCAGGAGGTAGAGGTTGCAGTGAGCAGAATTGCACCATTGCACTCTAGCCTGGGTGACAAGAGCGAAACTCCTTCTCAAAAAAAAAAAAAAAAAAAAAAAATAAATAAAATTTACTTTTAGTAGGGGCGAGCTATGTTGCCAGGGTTGGTCTTGAACTCAGGCTCAAGCATTCAGCCTCCCAAAGTGCTGGGATTACAGGTGTGAGCCACCGTCGCTGGCCTGATTCTATCTCTTAAGTCTTTTTAAGTCTAGACCAGCCTTCCATCCCGTTTTCCCTCCGTTTCTTCCAGGTCATTGGCTTGCTGAAGCAGCTAGGACCATTGTCTTGCTGATAGAATGGTCTACCTTCCAGACTTTCATTGATTTCTTGTGGTGTATTTCACTTGTCCTTCTGTCTCCTGTATTTCCTATAAACTAGAAACTAAACCTATGGTTTGACCAGATTTTGGCTACACATTATTGGCAAGAATTCTTCCTGGGTGATGTTATAAATATGTTCTTGCATCACACCAGAAAGCTCAGAATGCAAAACTGTCTCATCAGTGAAGCTAAGATTGATCCATGGGGTTAGGTGGTGACAACCTGATCATTCCATTGTGAAGTCGTTTCTTCTCTTAGAACCAGTAAGTTCTCTATGGCCTGATGACGTGGCCGCCTGTGAATCACATGAACCTAGGAGGTGGAGGTTGAATATCTAGCCTCCCTTGAACCTTTCACCTTGCAACTTCAGCATCCATTGATGATCTTTGTCTGAGTCAATTACTTTGTTTGGGGTTGCAAAGTTCTAATGCTCTCATTCCTTTGACATTTGTGAGCTGGCATTCTTCCTTAAAGAAGAGCTTCTTTCTCTCACTGACCAGGGCAGAATAAATTCTTTCCTTGTTATTCCTACTATTTTTAGAGTAAGGACTTTAGAGGCAGATGCAACAGCTGCCTCTGATGGTGACAAATAGTTCTTTCTTGTTTTCTCTTTCTCTTTTTAAAATATCATTATGAATTCATTGATCTTTAAAAATAGACTTAAGGTGTTTCATTCAATGGTATTTACTATTATTATTATTATTATTATTTTGAGACAGTGTCTCGCTCTGCTGCCGCGGCTGGAGTGCAGTGGCTCGGTCTCCACTCACTGCTACTCTCATGCCTCACCCTCCTAAGTAGATGGGATTAGGCATGCGTCACCAAACCCAGCTAATTTGTGTGTTTTTAGTAGAGACGGGTTTCGCCATGTTTCCCAGCCTGGTCTGAAACTCCTGATCTCAAGTGATCCACCTGCCTTGGCCTCCCAAAGTGTTGGGATTACAGGCGTGAGCCACCATGCCCAATTATTATTTTTTAAATTTTTGCTAATTAAAAATTTTCTGTAGAGATAGAGTCTTGCTGTGTTGGCCAGGCAGTTCTCCAACTCCTGGGCTCAAGTGATTCTCCTGCTTCAGCCTGCCCAAGTGCTAGGATTACACATATAAGCCACCATGCCTGGATCATTTATTATTTTTGTTAAATAATTTTTTTTAGGCTGGGTGCACTGGTTCATGCCTGTAATCTCAGTGCTTTGGGAGCCTGAGGCAGAAGGATCAGTTGAGGCCATGAGTTTGAGACCAGCCTGGACAACATAGGGAGATCCCATCTCTACAAAAAAATGAAAAATTAGCTGGGTGTGGTGGCACACACCTGTAGTCCCAGCTACTGTGGAGGCTGAGACAAGAGGATAGCTTAAGCCCAGGAGACTGAGACTGCAGTGAGCAATGACCACACCACGGCATTTCAGCCTGAGTGAAGAGTGAGAGTCTTAACTTCTTTTTTGAGACGAAGTCTCGCTCTGTCACCCAGGCTGGAATGCAATGACATGATCTTGGCTCACTGCAACTTCCGCCTCCCGGGTTCAAGCCATTCTCCTGCCTCAGCCTCCTGAGTAGCTGGGATTACAAGGGCATGCCACCACACCAGGCTCAGTTTTGTATTTTTAGTAGAGACGGGGTTTTGCTATGTTGGTCAGGCTGGTCTCAAACTCCTGACCTCATGATTCGCCCGCTTCAGCCTCCCAAAGTGCTGGGATAGCAGTCGTGAGCCACCACGCCTGGCTGAGAGTCTTAACTTCTTAATGTCTTACATGACCACATGATACCTTTGACAAACCTGAGAAACAAATGTTTATACATTACTATTAACTAAACTCTAGACTTTATTTAAATTTTACCAGTTTCTCCACTAATGTGGTTTTTCTGTTCCAGGATGATTCATTCTTTCTTTTTGATACCAAAAAATGATCGAACTTGAGCAAATGGGAGCCCTGCCAGGCTACTTCTGTGTCCTGATGGAACTGTGACCTCACACAGTCTTTGATAAGCTTCTCTGCTTTCCAGCCCAACAAGATGCCCCAGGCTCATTTGGATTTGATTCATTTGCCAACATTTAAAAAGTAGCAGATTGAACTTGAAAATCAGGATTTTCCATTTCTCCTGAGAAGTCAGCAGATCTGGCAACACCGAGCTTGCATTCCTCGGCAGAAATCGGCCAAAGCTTTCCTAGTAGGGCTGCCCCATTTAGACACGGGGTGTGTTCTCCAGTTTGACATGGTCCTCACCTCTCCCTAGAACTGGTTCACTCCATGCCTTTGTATGATCTGTCTGGTTGCTGTGGGCATCGGAGGTTGCTCCCTCTGGGTTAAGAGCGTGGACTATAGTGTTTGTCTGCCCTTCCCTCTCCCTCCTATCTTTCTTTCTATTTATGGAGTACCTCTGTGTGCCACACACTCTGTGAGGTGCTGGAGTTCTAACAAGACCAACATGTGGGTTGTGACCTGTTTGATCTTAGATCCATTCTCTGCCATTTTATTTATTTATTTATTTGAGACAAAGTCTTGCTCTGTTGCCGCAGCTGGAGTGTGGTGGTGCCGTCTCCGCCCAGTGCAACCCTGCCTCCCGGGTTCAAGCAATTCCCCTGCCTTAGCCTCCGGAGTAGCTGAGATTGCAGGCACGTGCCACCATACCTGGCTAATTTTTGTATTTTTAGTAGACATGGGGTTTCACCATGCTGGCCAGGCTTGTCTCGAACTCCTGACCTCAGGTGACCTGCCCGCCTCAGCCATCCCAAGTGCTGAGATTACAGGTGTGAGCCACTGTACCTGGTCATCTCTAACATTTTTAATGCAAACTACATTTCCCAAGCTCTACGGTCAACTGGCCAATTGGCTTCTAGCTAAACTGAGCCCAAAAGAGGCACTGGAAGGAGATTGGATGGTGGGACAAGGGGAAGAGCCAGGGCAGTCCTTCAGAGAACATTTCCCAGCGGAGGCTGCACCTCTTCCACGGTTTAGCTTCTCAGTGGGCAGCCCCTGCTGTGGTTCTAGCTCCTTCTAGGTGGACCAAGCTCTGGGCATGGTGTAGCTCTGGGCATCCTTAACATCACGTCTTCCCTGTGTTCTTCCAGCCCCAGCTGTGAGAGTAGCTTCCTGATGTTGCTGAGTCCAGGTTTGCTTCACTATCTCCGATTTGTCTTCTCAGCTGTTGAATCATAGGTGTAATTAACTTTTTGTATCAAATTCCCTCTATTTGAATTGCCTAGAATGGTTTGTTTTTCAGGGACAATGCAGACAATCCCTGATTTATGATGGTTCAATTCAGGATTTTCTGACTTTACCACGGTATGAATGCAATATCTGTTTAGTAGAAATTGTACATGGAGTACCCATACAACCATTGTGTTTTTCACTTTCAGTGCAGTATTCAATGCATTACACAAGATACTCAATACTTTTTTATAAATTAGGCTTGGTGTTAGATGATTTTGCCCAACTGTAGGCTAAACTAAGTGTCCTTTTTTTTTTTTTAGAGACAGAGGCTTGCTCTATTGGCCAGGCTGGAGTGCAGTGGTGTGATCTTGGGTCACTGCAACGTCCACCTCCCGGGTTCAATAGATCCTCATGTCTCAGCCTCCCAAGTAGCAGGGACTATAGGCACATGCCACCACAGTCAGCTAATTGTTGTATTTTTAGTAGAGACGGGGTTTTGCCATGTTGTCCAGCCTGGTCTTGGACTCCTCACCTCAAGTGATCTACCTGCCTCGGCCTCCCAAAGTAGTGGGATTACAGGTGTGAGCCACTGTGCCCAGCCTAAAGTAAGTGTTCTGAACTTAAGGTAGGATAAGCTACGATGTTTGGTAGGTCATGTCTATCAAGTGCATTTCAACTTGCCCAGGAGAGAATTTAAGGGAAGCTTGTGGTGTTAGACAACAACTTTTACTGAAGCCACAGTGCACAGCAGCAGCAGAGGGACTGCTCCTTGCAGAGCAGGGCTACCGCATGGGCAGTATGTCCAGAATAGCAGCTCAGAGGCAGGGCTGCACTCATATTTACATCCGCTTTTAATTATATACAAATCAAGAGGCAGTTTATGCAGACGTTTCTAGGATGAGGGGTGGTAACTTCTGGGTTGTCAGGTTGTTGCCATGGAATGGGACAGTAACTTCTGGGCATTGCCATGGCAATGGTAAACTGACATGGCACATTAATGGGTGTGTCTTATGGAAAGCTGCTGCTGCTCTGGCCCCGTTTTAGCTAGTTCTCATTTGGTCCAGTGTCTAAGCCCCACCTCTGGAGTCGAGTCGTGCCTCCTACCTCTATTAAGATATTTTCAACTCATGATGGGTTTATCAGGATGCAACCCCATTGTAAGCCAAGGAGGAGTATCCGTAGTTCCTTTCTTTATCTGCACTTATTTGCTTTGTGAATCTTGGCAAGTTACTTCATCTCTCTTAGCCTCACTCTTTGTATCAGGAAAATGAGGTAATAATAGTGCCTATCCCACGTTGCCGTTGTAAAAATTAAATTCAAAGATGCATAGTAGCTGCTGAGCTCAGTTCTTAGCACCTAATAAATGTTTGGAAACCTTATCTATTCTTTCCCCCTCAATTTTGGGGAATGCAAATTCCATCATCGCTTTTATTTATTGAAATTAAATTTTCTATTTTTATGGATTTAGAGGTACAAGTGCGGTTGTGTTACGTGGATATAGTGAGTAGTGGTGAAATCCGGGTTTTTAAGGTACCCATCACCCAAATAGCACATATTGTACTGAATAGGCAGTGTTCCATCCTTCACCCCTTTCTCACTCTCCCCACTTTTGGATCCTCCACGCCAGGCTAATTTTTGTGTTTTTCAGTAGAGATGGGCTTTCCCCATGTTGCCCAGGCTGGTTAGAATTCCTGGGCTCAAGCAATTCACCCACCTCAGCCTCCCAAAGTGCTTCGATTACAGGCACAAGCCACTGCACCCGCCAGTAAGCATTATTATGATGATCCCCAGTTTTCCACATATAAACAAGCACAGAGAGGTTAAGTGATTTGCCCAAGGTCATATAGCAATTAAATGAAGCATCATGAGGCAAACTCAAACATGTCTGATTTTCAAGTCTTGTGCTTTGGAGGAATAAAGTCAGGAAATGTCAGAAACTTCCTCTTCTATATGTCTGTGTGTATCCATTGTCTAGCTACCACTTACAAGTGAGACTATGTAAAGACACTTATCTATTTTTATTCTAGGTTACAGAGCGCAAACTGTACCTGGCCCCACCAGGGACAGCCAGGTACTTCTTTCTCTGTGCTTCCATGGACACACAGCTAATGTTTACTGAACAGCTGTTATGTACTAGAGTCTTAAGTTATTCAATCTTTTTTTTTTTTTTTTTTTTGAGACAGTCTTTCTTTGTCATCCAGGCTGGAGTCAACGGCATGATCTCGGCTCACTGCAACCTCTACTTCCCAGGTTCAAGTGATTCTCCTGCCTCAGCCTCCCAAGTAGCTGGGATTACAGGTGCCAGCCACCACACCCGGCTAGTTTTTGTATTTTTAGTAGAAATGGCATTTCACCATGTTGGCCAGGCTGGTCTCGAACTCCTGACCTAATGTGATCCACCCACCTCAGCCTCCGAAAGTGTTGGGATTACAGCCATGAGCCACTGCCTTATTTAATCTTAATAAATATCTTTATGGGGTAGTTATTACTATTCTTCCCATTTTCCAGGTGAGAAAAATCAAAGCACTGAGTCTCATGGCTTGTGCAGAAGAGGAGTCACAATTTGCACCTAAGCAGTCCGCCTCCAGGGTACATGCACTTTAACCTGTACTCTAAATCTTTCTGGCATGTTGGATGTCATTGTCGTAGCATGTAAGGAAGTGTCTCTCCTCAAGTAGCTCACAGCCTAGCTGGAGGAATAGGCTCATTAATTACTAAGCTCAATGCAATGTGATACTTGCAAATCTTTTGTGCGCTTATTCATTTATTCATCACTCATCCATTCATTCCTTCAGGAAGCTCCGAACACCAATTATGTGCCAATCCTGTGCTAAGGGCTGGTGAGGAGGCACATGGTCACTTGGGGGACCCAGACCACACCTCTAGCCACTGACTGCATTGTGGCGAAAGAGGAAACTTCTGGCATTTCCTGGTTTTATTCTTCCAAAGCACAAGACATGAAAGTCACACATATTTGGATTTGCCTCCTGATTCTTCATACACTTGCTGTGTGCTCTTGGGCAAATCACTTAACCTCTCTGTGCTTGTTTAATATGTGGAAAATTGGAGCTTATAATAAGAATACCTACTGGCTGAGCGTGGTGGCTGACGCCTATAATCCCAGCACTTTGGGAAGCTGAGGTGGGTGGATTGCTTGATCCCAGGAGTTCCAGCCTGGGCAAGATAGGGAAACCCCATCTCTACCAAAAATACAAAAATTAGTCAGGCATGGTGATGCATGCCTGTGGTCCCAGCTACTCAGGAGGCTGAGGTGGGAGGATCACTGGAGCCTGGGAAGATGAGGCTGCAGTGAGCTGTGATCATGCTGCTGCACTCCAGCCTAGGTGACTGAGTGAGACTCTGTGTCTCAAATATAATGAAATAATAAAAATAAAAGTGATACCTCCCTCTCAAGCTTCATGTAAGAACAAAATAAGATGATGAACGCAAAGCCCTTGGCAGAGTGCTGGGCACACAGGAAGGACTGACTCCACTGTTACTACTATTTGCTGGTGATGGTTGTTAACTGCCCGCAACCACCAACAGTGGAAGATTGTTTTTCTATGAACTGCATCCCGGCTGGGCGCAGTGGCTCACACCTGTAACCCCAGTACTTTAGGAGGCCGAGGCAGGCTGGTGTTTGATCATGAGGTCAGGCGTTTGATCATGAGCTCAGGCGTTTGAGACCAGCCTGACCAACATGGTAAAATTCCGTCTCTTCTAAAAATACAAAAATTAGCTGGGTGTGATGGTGTGTGCCTGTAATCCCAGTTATTTGGGAGGCTGAGGCAGGAGAATTGCTTGAATCAGAGATCACACGCCACTGCACTCCAACCTGGGCGACAGAGTGAGATTCCATCTCAAACACAAAACAAAAAACAAAACAAAACGCTGAATCCTTTAGTTTGGCAAAATTTTGGTAGTGCTAGCAAACCAGGTGCATTCCTTCTGGCTTTCCAACCAACAAGTCTCAGCAGGACGAAAACAATGCTAGCAGGCATGACAGATACATCTTTATTGAATATACAAAATCAGCTGTTGTTCTCCAGCGACTCTGCAGAAACCCTGGAGAAAGCTCACAGCTCTGCAGGCTTCCTCCACCCTCCCAGCAAGCCCGGCCCTGCCTGGCTCCAGATCAGTCATGCCTGGCTGGGTTTAAAGAGCTGCAATCCACTCGAATGTAGAAGGTACGAATTTCAGTCCACGATCTTGGATGTTCAACACATAAAACTGTTTACTTTTCTGTAACAAAGTAATTTCTATTTCTGTCCTCTTTCTATGAGAAGGAGAAACTTAAATATCAGCCAATTGGAAGCCTAAAGATGAGCTATGTGCTGAGGACTCCCAAATTTCTTCAGCATTTTCCCTGAAATCCAAGCACATCTATCTGTGTTCTTGACAATCTCACTTGTATGTTCATTAGCCGTCTCCAAATTAAGAATCATCCAGCACTGAAACCAGAATCTTCTCCCTTACCCCTGCTCCTTCTGTAGTTTTCTCCTTCTCAGTAAATGGCAACCCCATTCTTTTAAGTTCAGACCAAGCCCGGGTGCGGCGGCTCACACCTCCCAGTACTTTGGGAGGCTGAGGTGGGCAGATCACTTGAGCCCAGGAGTTTAAGACTAGCCTTGCCAACATAGTGAAACCCTGTCTCTAATAAAAAGACAAAAATTAGCTGAGCATGGTGGTGGGCACCTGTAATTCCAGTTACTTGGAAAGTTGAGGCAGGAGAACTGTTTGAACCTGGGAGGCAAAGGTTGCAGTGAGCTGAGATTGCTCCACTGCACTCCAGCCTGGGTCAGAGAGTGAGAATCCATCACACACACACACACACACACACACACACACACACACACACGCACACACTTCATACATATACTTTTCAGACCAAAGACTTTGGAGGATTTTTTTTTTATTAAAGTGAGGTTCACAGAACATAAAACTCATCCTTTTATTTTTTATTTTTTTGGAGGCGAGTTCTTACTTGGTCACCCAGGCTAGAGTGCAGTGGTATGATCATACCTCACTGCAGTCCCTAACTCCTGTGCTCAAGCGATCCTCCCATCTCAGCCTCCCAAGTAGCTGGGACTACAGGTGCATGCAACCAAGCTGGGCTAATTTTTTATTTTTTGTAAGGATGGGGGGATCTCACTATGTTGCCCAGGCTGGTTTCGAACTCCTGGCTTCAAGCAATACAATTAACCATTTTAAAGTGAACAATCCAGCAACACTGAGTGCACTCAAATGTTATACAAACACTGCCTCTATCTAATTCCAAAACATTTTTATCACCCTATAAGACAACCTCATACTCATTGTATTTTTAGTAGAGATGGGGTTTCACTATGTTGGCCAGGGTGCTCTTGAACTCCTGACCTCAGGTGATCCACCTGCCTCGAACTCCCAAAATGCTGGGATTACAGGCATCTCTCCCATCTCCCACTACCCCCCAATCACCAGTCTGCCTTCCATCTGCATGGATTTACCTATTCTGGACATTTCACATGAATTGAATCACACAATATGTGGACAGGCTATCCAGCCTGGGGGACAGTGTGAGACTCTGTCTCTAAAACCAAACAAAACTACAGAGCATCACTCTCTAAATGTCCCATAGGCACCACAAACATGACAAGTCCAAAGCGAAACTCACCCCACTCCCAAACAGCTGAGGTTGTCCTTGGCAACAACTTAGAGGACCTGACTTCTTCCACTTAGCCAAGTGTTTTGAGTTTCAAGCATGCTGCTTTAGCCTGTATCAGCACTTCATTCTGCTTTTGGGTTGATCCCACTGTCTTAAAACCCACAGCCAGTCAGCCAGTGGATCCAGCTGAGTCTACCTTCAAAGTGTTTCCAGAACAGATTCACATCTCACCATGTCCACTGTTGGCACTTCGTTCCCCCTCCGCAGCATAGCGTCCCCTGTCACCTGGATTATTGCATTTTCTTACCTCTGTCCTTCATCCTTCCCCCCTTCGTCCCCGCCCTTCCTGGTCTAATTCTTTTTTTTTTCTGAGAGAGAGTCTCACTCACTCTGTCATCTAGGCTGGAATGCAGTGATGCCATCTCAGCTCACTGCAACCTCCGCCTCCCAGGTTCAAGCAATTCTCCTGCCCCAGCCTCCTGAGTAGCTGGGATTACAGGTGTGTGTCACCACGCTATGGTAATTTTTGTATTTTTCATAGAGATGGGGTTTCATCATATTGGCCAGCTGGTCTCGAACTCCTGGCCTCAAGTAACCTGCCTGCCTCAGCTTCCCAAAGTGCTGGGATTACAGGCATGAGCCAACATGCCCAGCCTTTTTTTTTTTTTAATTTCTTTCTGAGATAGGATCTCACTCTGTCTCCCAGGCTGGAGTGTAGTAGCTCCATCATGGCTCACTGCAGCCTCAAACTCCTGGGCTCACACATTCCTCTTGCTTCAGGCTCCCAAGTAGTTGGGACCACAAGTGTCTACCATCATGCCTGGCTATTTTAGAGACAGGGTCTCCCTATGTTGCTCAGGCTGGTCTCGAACTCCTGGACTCAAGCAATCCTTCTGCCTCAGACTTCTGAAGTGCTGGGATGATAGGCGTGAACCACCATGCCTGGCCACGCCCAGCCAAATCGTTTCTCTACACAGAATCCAGAGTGACATTATTAAAGCCTAAGTCACATAATGATCCTTCTCTGCTCAAATTCTCCAGTGCTCTCCAGCTCATCTCACACAGTTTAAGTGCTGATGGTGTCCTCCAAGGCCCGACATCTGGCCTCCGGCCATTTCTCTGACTTCACCTCTGCCATTATCTCTTCACTCGGTTGATGGCCACTTGGGTGGACTTCCTTGCTGTCAGTACACTTGACCATTTCTCTCCTACCTCAAGCCCTCGGTACTCAAGCTCTTTCCAGAACATTCCTCTTGCAAACATAGCCCAGTGGTTTGCCACATTTCCTCCAGGTCATTGTCTAAATGTCCCCTCAGTGAAATCTTCCCTGGTGATTCTTATAAAATTGCACCACCTCCCAGCCTTTTCTCTGACTTATTTTTCTCCACACTGTTGTCACCATCTAACTTACTTATTGTGTGTTTAATGACTGTCCCCGCTATTGGAATGCAGGCTCAACAGAGGCAAGAATTTAGGGATGTTTGGAGCACTGCAGCATTCCCATTTGCCCAAACTATAGCAGATACTTGCCTGTTGCATAGTAAGTGCTCAATAAATATTTGTTAAGGCTGGGCACAGTGGCTGACGCCTGTAATCCCGGTGCTTTGGGAGTCTGAGGCAGGCAGATCACCTGAGGTCAGGAGTCCAAGACCCGCCTGGCCAATATAGTGAAACCCCATCTCTACTAAAAATACAAAAATTAGTCAGTGTGGTAGGACACGTTTGTAATCGCAGCTACTTAGGAGGCTGAGGCAGAAGGATGGCTTGAACTCAGAAGGTGGAGGTTGCAGTGAGCCAAGATTTCACCACTGCACTCCAGCCTGGGTGACAGAGCATCTCAGAAAAAATATAAATTTCGTTCTCAACATACCATGATTTTCAATGCTTTTCACTTTTTTTTTTTTTTTTTGGAGATGGAGTTTCGCTCTTGTTACCCAGGCTGGAGTGCAGTGGCGCGATCTCGGCTCACCGCAACCTCCGCCTCCTGAGTTCAGGCAATTCTCCTGCCTCAGCCTCCTGAGTAGCTGGGATTACAGGCACGCGCCACCATGCCCAGCTAATTTTTTTTTTAGTTTTAGTAGAGACGGAGTTTCACTATGTTGACCTCGTGATCCACCCGCCTCGGCCTCCCAAAGTGCTGGGATTACAGGCGTGAGCCACCGCGCCTGGCCGCTTTTCACTTTTGCTTACATTAATCTGTTTGTTGACAACATTGCCTTTCCCTTCCTCCCTTTCCTTCATCCTGCTAACTCTTACATATCCTCCAGGTATCAGCTTAGAAACCATTCTTCCAGGGAGTTTCCCCATCTTCCCAAGTCTGGTACAGCACAGACTGCTGTGCGTTTACTAAACCCTAGTTCCTTTTCTTCTTGGGCTCATAGCTGGACTACATTTCCCAGGCTCCCAAGCGGATGGATGAGACCATGTTACTGAGTTCCGGCCAATGGAAAGTGGGTAGAATGACCAGTATCTATCCAAGGTCTGACTTATGAAAATCTTCCATGTTATCTTCCACAGTGTTCTTTCCCTAATGCCAGGTGGATGCAGAGGATCTGACAGGGAACTGACACTCTTAGGGGAGGACAGTGGAGCCATTAGATAGAGGGAGCCTGGGTCACTGAATGACTATGTGGAACAGAGTCCCACCTACCCTTTCCTCAACCAGCATTAGGTTGTAACATAAGTGAAAAGTAAACTATTGTATTAAGCCACTGAAATTTGAAGGTTATCTGCCGTAGCAATTAACCTACCCTGATAAATATATCTGGATCAATTGTTCTCTCCTTTCCCACCCCCGTTCTCCCAAATAATTCTTTCCTCCCCAACCACAGCACTTACCATATTGATAGCAACAGCCTCTCTACCTGTTTGTCTCTACCTGACGGTGAAGGTGTGGGAGGACCTGGATCATGCCTGTCTCATCCTAGATAGAAACCAGCGTTCCACTCAGCACCTGGCCTGTAGCAACCACTAAGTAAATATTTGTGGGATTGTTTCTGTGGTTGTTGAGTTCTCTGTTCCTGAGTGCCTGTTTTGGTAACTTTCCCAGGATCGAATTCCTCCTACATCTCACCATTCCTCTCCAAACACCCAGGTCCTGCCTTTGACCCGCCCTATGGCTGGAGCTATCTGATATCACAGCTCCTGCAACTGATCTACCTCTTGGAATTCCAAATAGTGCCAGGGTTCCCAGGCCAGGGCCTCCACACCCACCTGTTAGGATCCTTGACATGACCTGATTTTCTAGCACCTGCTCTCTGGAAGTTACATTTTTCTCTGCTTAAGTGGACTTCTTTGCAAGTCCTGCAACTTTACTGGTTCAGAGCCTAGGCTTTGGCAATGGGATAATAACTAAGATGTGTTATTGAATGAAACGAAGTCAGGGACAGGAAGCAGGGTATATACTATGTCATCATTTGTAAAATATAATGAAGATAAATATATACTGGAGTTTACATAAAACATTAGACGGGGTGTCCAATCTTTTGGCTTCCCTGGGCCACATTGAAAGGAGAAGAATTTTCTTGGACCACACATAAAATACACTAACACTAACTAAAAAAAAAAAAAGGCACACATGCAACATCTCATAATGTTTTAAGAAAGTTTATGAATTTGTGTTCGGTCACGTTCAAAGCTGTCCTGGGCCGATTAGATTCCTGGGAGTCGTTGAGGGAGGGGGATTTATCTTTTATTCATTTGCACTTTGCATAGGGTGAATAATGACCCCCCCCAAAGATGTGCACATCCCAATTCCTTGAGCCTGTGAATGTATTACTTTACATTCCAAAAGAGACCTTGCAGATGTCATTACATTAAGAATCTTGGAATGGGGGGATCATCTTGGATTATCTAAGCAAGCTCAATATAATCACAAGGTTGGCTGCAAGATATGGAATGCAGACAGCCTCTAGGGTTGGAAAATCCAGGAACAATTCTCACTAGAGCTTCCAGGAGGAACACAGCCATGCCCACCCCTCAATTTTAGGACTTCTCATCTCCAGCACTGCAAATAATACATTTGTGCTGCTTTTTTTAAAAAAAAATTTTTACTTTTGTTTGTATTTATAATATATATATATATATATATATATATATATATATATATATATATATA
>NW_022436991.1:9739781-9763110 GCF_009761245.1 Sapajus apella | reverse complement strand
GGTCTCAAACTCCTGACCTCAAGTGATTCACCTGCCTTGGCCTCCCAAAGTGCTGGGATTACAGGCATGAGCCACCTCACTTGGCCTTTGTTTATATTTTAGAGACAGTGCTTTGCTATGTTTCCCAGGCTGGTCTTGAACTCCTGGGCTGAAGTGATCCTGCCACCTCAGGCTCCCAAAGTGCTGGAATTACAGGCATGAGTGAACACACTCAGCAACTCATGCTGCTTTAAACCACTACATTTGCCACATTTTTGGTAATTTGTTATAGCAGCAATGGGGAATTAAGATTTGGAATTGTAATACTTGGGAAATTATGCTTGGACTTTTTTTTTCTATGTTCATGTTTTCTTTTCTTTTCCTTTTGTTTTTTTCTGAGACGAAGTCTTGCTGTGTCACCAGGCTGGAGTGCAGTGGCGCAATCTCTGCTCACTGCAACGTCTATCCCCCAGGTTCAAGCGATTCCCCTGCCTCAGACTCCCGAGTAGCTGGGACTACAGACTCGTACCACCACGCCTGGCTAATTTTTTATATTTTAGTAGAGACAGGGTTTCACCATGTTGGCCAGGATGGTCTTGATCTCCTGACCTCATGATTCGCCTGCCTCTCAAAGTGCTGGGATTACAGGTGTGAGCCACCATGCCCGGCCACTGTGTTCATGTTTTCAAAATTTTAATGAAAATACATATTCAATCCAGAAATCCTACTCTTTAGGCTTTATCCCCTGGAAAAAAAAGCATTAGAACCCAAAGATATGAGTACCAGGAAGTTACTGCAACATTGTTTATGGCAAAATGTGGAAACAGTGACTGCCCATCAATACAGAGTGGGAGAATGCACACTGGTGCATCTATTATGCACCATTATGCTTACCACAGAATGTTATGCTGCCATTGCAGTGCTGCATAGAGTCACAAGGGATAATCTGAAGGATTTCCACAAGGCATCACTGAGTGGAAAAAGTAAGAAAGGAAAAAGTGTGTATAAGACGATTCTATATTGTTGTTTGAAAAAGGACAAAATTACCAAAAAACTTGTATATGTATATGCAATGTGTGTGTATGTGTATGCACGTGTGTAGGCGTGTGTGTGTTAGAGAGAAACAGAGAGAGAGAGAGGTGTTGAGGGGGATGAGAATAGGATTGCATAAGAATTAAGAAAAATCGCCAAGCGCAGTGGCTCATGCCTGTAATCCCAGTGCTTTGGGAGGCTAGGGCAGGTAGATCACCTGGGGTCAGGAGTTCGAGACCAGCCTGGCCAACATGGTGAAACTCTGTCTCTACTAAAAATACAAAATTAGCCAGATGTGGTGATGCATGCCTGTAATCCCAGCTACTTGGGAGGCTGAGGCAGGAGAATTGCTTGAACCTGGGAGGTGGAGGTTGCAGTGAGCCAAGATTGTGCCACTGCACTCCAGCCTGGGAGACAGAGTGAAACTCTGTCTCCAAAAAAAAAAAAAAAAAAAGAAAAGAAAAATAGGCCGGACACTGACACTGTGGCTCACACCTGTAATCACAGCATTTTGGGAGGCTGAGGACGGCAGATCACTTGAAGCCAGCAGTTTGAGATCAGCTTGATCAACATGGCAAAATCCCATCTCTGCTAAAATTACAAAAATTAGCCAGGTGGGGTGGCACACCGCTGTAGTCCTAGCTACTTGGGAGGCTGAGGCAGGAGAATTACTTGAACCTGGGAGGTGGAGGTTGCAGTGACCCAAGATCCTGCCATTACACTCCAGCCTGGGAGACAGAGTGAGATCCTGTCTTTAAAACAAAAAGAAAAGAAAAATATAGAAGATCATGCACTTGATTTTTATAGGTTACCTGTGGGACCCATGGGAAGATGAGGAATGAGAGAGGGAGAAGGAGCCAAGAAAATAAGAAAAAAAAAAGCCTGCTCTAAAAAAGCACTCATAGGATTACGCTTATGAACCTATATACAATGATGCATGAGTGTGGATATACATATCAAAGGGAAAGATTCACTTGCAAGAGAGCCTACCAAAACAAACAAGACCACAACAACCATAGATGTTTACCTTGCATGCAGGATAAGGAAAAACCCAAAAGACCACAACAATTGAAAAACTCAGGAATGTAAATCAGTTCAGCTACTGTGGAAAGCAGTTTGGAGATTTCCCAACTAACTTAAAACAGAATTACCATCTCACCCAGCAATCCCATTACTGGGTGCATGACCAAAGGAATATATGTCATTCTACCAAAAAGACACCTGCATGTATATGTTCATTGCAGCACTATTCATGATAGCAAACACATAGCATCAACCTAGATCCACATCAATGGTGGACTGGATAAAGAAAATGCGGTACAGTCAGGGGCTGTGGCTCATGCCTTTAATCCCAGCACTTTGGGAGGCTGAGGTGGGTGGATCATCTGAGGTCAGGAGTTTGAGACCAGCCTGGCCAACATGGTGAAACCCTGTTTCTACTAAAAATACAAAAATTTGCTGGGCGTGGTGGCACGTGCCTGCAATTCCAGCTACTCGGGAGGTTGAGGTCAGAGAATCACTTGAACCTGGGAAGCAGAGGTTGCAGTGAGCTGAGATCGCACCATTGCATTCCAGCCTGGACAAAAGTGAAACTTCACCCCAAAAAAAAAAAAAAAAAAAAACCCAAAAACCAGCATGTACAATATAATTTACAAAACATGAACATCTGTGCGTAGAGTCTGGAAGGAAAAATGAAAAAATGTTAACAACAGTCATCTTAAAGGGGGCAGGATTAAAAGCCATTTTTTAATTATATTTTTGTTTTAAAGTAGTTTAGGACTCACAATACTCACACTTATAATCCTAGTGCTTTGAGAGGCTGAGGTGGGGGAATTGTTTGAGGCCAGGAGTTTGAGACCAACCTGACCCATATGATGAGCATTCGTCTCTGTACTTAAAAAAAAGACTCAGAGAAATTGCAAAAATAGTAGAGAGAGGTCCCAAGCACACCTCCCCCAGCTGCTCCCAATGATAATATCTTACACTTTACTACTATTAGTACAGAGGTGCAAACATTATTGAGATTTCACCAGTTTTTATGTTATAGGCAATTATTATTTTCTGTTTTGGACTATCTGAAAATATCACCTGGGTAATAACAAAACATTTTGAAAAAATTGACTCCTTTAGAAGTGTCTGTGTACTGTCTTCCCTCTGCCTCCTGAAACCTCTGTGATTTTTTTTTCTGGCTCCATTTTTCCACCTAAATTATACAATTTATTATTTATTTATTTATTTATTTATTTTTGAGATGGAGTCTCACTCTGTCTTGCCCAGGCTGGAGTGCAGTGGCACTATCTCTGCTCACTTCAACCTCCACCTCCTGGGTTCAAGTGATTCTCCTGCCTCAGCCTCCCAAGAAGCTGGGAAGCTGGGACTACAGGCATGTGCCACCACAACCAGCTGATTTCGTATTTTTAGTAGACATGGTGCTTCACCATGTTGGCCATGTATGACAAGCCTTGATTCTTATTTCTAGAACCTGTGAGTATAATAAATTTTGCTCTCCTGGGCCTCCGCTACACTCTTTGTGGCTGCACCTGACTGACCAGCACATAAAAGGACACAGAACGAGCTTCCTTCATAGGAGCATGGACTCGAGCACATGAATAGACATGGATAAACTATTATGCAACTAAACATAAAATTATAACCACGTGGAAATTCTATGAAGATGAGGTTCATGGTGCACTGAGGGTTTGAACAGGGAGATTTGACCTAGGTGTGGGAGGTCAGGGAAGGCTTCCTTGAGGAAATGACATGTGGGTGAGATCTGAAAGGGTATGCATTAGAAATTAACCAGACAGAAAGGTGGCCAGGTGCAGTAGCTCAAGCCTGCAATGCCAGCACTTTGGGAAGCTGAATTGGGAGAATCGCTTGAGCCCAGGTGGTTGAAGACACAGTGAACTATGATTCCACCATTGCGCTCCATCCTGGGTGACAGAGTGAGATCCTGTCTCCAAAAAAAAAAAAAAGAAAGTGCTGGAAGATTTCCTAAGCAGAACGAACAGCATGTGCAGCAGCCTCGAAGCTGGAGGGGGCATGTGGTGTGATCAGCCAACCCAATTTTCCTTTATTTTTTTTTTTTGAGACTGAGTCTTGCTCCGTAGTCCAAGCTGGAGTGCAGTGGCGTAATCTTGGCTCACTGCAACCTCCACCTCCCATATTCAAGCGATTCCCCTGACTCAGCCTCCTGAGTAGCTGGGGTTACAGGTGCACACCTCCACACCTGGCTAATTTTTGCATTACTCTGTTGTTGCCCAGGCTGGAGTGCAGTGGTGTGATCTCAGCTCACTGCAACCTCCACTTCCCGGGTTCAAGTGATTCTCCTGCCTCAGTCTCCGGAGTAACTAAGATTATAGGCACACACCACCATGCCTGGCTAAATTTCTAATTTTTAGTAGAGATGGGGTTTTGCAATGTTGACCAGGCTGGTCTCGAATTCCTGAGCTACACCTGCCTCAGTCTCCCAAAGGGCTGGGGTTATAGGTGTGAGCCACCATGCTTGGTCTGTAACCTGGTTTTTATAAGGTGAAGAAAAAGAGTGTAGACACTTGTAGAAATGTTGAGATGAATATGAGAAGCAGCAGCCTGACACGTAGACCAACGGTCACAGACCAGGGAGGGGAGGCCAGAGACCCCCCTGGCACTGGGTCATCCCTCCTGGTGTGTGTGTGTGTGTGTGTATACATATATACACACACACACACATATAAAAGAGACAGGGTCTTGCACTGTTGCCCAGGCTGGAGTACAGTGGCTATTCACGGGCGTCAGGCACTGATGGTAGCTGGGAGAATGAAGAGAAGACAGACTCTAAGGACATTCAGGGGACTAAAGCAACAGATCTTAGTTATTGACATGGGATATCCAGGATATTGACAGTGGAGTGAAGGAGGATATTGAAGCCAGCCTCACTCCAGAAATCCCTGGACTTGTTTTAAAGACTTTTTCTTTGGATAGCTCTTGCCCTGATGTGGACCAAACAGCCTAGAAAGTTGCCTGCAGCCAGTTTGGCCATGGAAATGACCTTACACTGATCTTGCCTCCTGGCTCCCTTGTTTCCACATCCTAAGATGCTTATTGCATAACCATAAATCTTTTGTTGAAAATACAGCTGGAGGATACAGGACAAATGGAGGGTAACTGTGCAAAACATTCCTCTGATCTCTTAGCACAAGGGCATGGCTCATAACAGACTAGGGGTGGTGTGAGGCTCAGAAATCAGATGCCCAGAGCTTGTCACCTTGAAACAAACACTCTGATCCTCACAACTAAGTTTTCCCAAACATCAGATGTTCCTTAAATTCCCACCTGCTTTTTGTGTCGTATTTTGTTTTGTCCACTGTGTGGAACAAAGGCTGGATTTACCTACTCTGTGGAGGGAAGGCATTAGGGAGGGGTGGAAAGAGCAATGCCACACTGGGACTTTTCCAGTTGTCCTTGTTTTAAGAAGGCAGACATAAACAGAAATCACCAGATGGTGGTGGTGTATTTTTGTGAAATTGGGACTTCCCCACCCCTGCCCCCAGCACCATGGCAGTCTTCCTCTCAAGGGGACTTTGGCCCTGATGGTAAGCAAGAAGATGGGGAGAGGTCATTATGACCAGACCATGCAAATGACTAGAAAACCAAATTAAGCCTAATTTCCATTGGTGTCTCTGAGCGTTTCCCATTGTCATCTCCAAACAAATGCTCAAACTCCCCTGAGGATGGGGAGTTGTGGATGGTGCCCAATGGTTTATGCCTTCTTGTATCCACATCCTTGGGTGTTCATCTCCCAATTGGTCTGCATGAGCTAGGCACGGTGGCCCACGCCTGTAATCCCAGCATTTTGGGAGGCTGAGACAGGCAGATCGCTTGAGGTTAGGAGTTTGAGACCAGCCTGGTTACCATAGTGAAACCCTGTTTCTACTAAAAATACAAAAATTAGCTGGGCATGGTGACAAATGCTTGTAATCCCAGCTACTCGGGAGGCTAAGGCGGGAGGACCAATTGAACCCTGGAGGTGGAGGTTGCAGTGAGTTGAGACTGAGCCGCTGTACTCCAGCCTGGGTGACAGATCGAGACTCTGTCACAAACAAACAAACACACAAACAATTGGTCAGTGTGGCAGGCAGAATAACAGCTCCCAGTGATGTCCGCGTCCTAAACCTGGGGACCTAAGTATATGTTCTATTCCATAGCAAGGGGAAATTAAGGTTGCAGATGGAATTAAGGTTGCTAATCAGTTGATCTGGAGATGGAAGACTTTCCTAGATTATCTGGGTGAGCCCTGCGTGATCACAAGAGTCCTTAAATGGGGACGAGAGAGGTGAAAGTGTTATCACCAGAGGAATGGCATCATTTAGAAAGACTCAATAGGGAATAACTAACTGGCTTTGAAGATGGAGGGGGCCAAAGAACACAGAGCACCCTCTAGAACTGGGGAAGTCAAGAAAATGAATTCTCCCCTAAGCCTCCAGAAGAGATACAGCCTGGTTGACACCTAGGTTTTAACACAGTGTGACCCATTTCAGACTTCTGACCTCCAGAATTTAACTAACTAACTAACTAACTAATTAACCAACTAACTAGCTAACTAACTAAAGGTGTGTTGTTTTAAGACACTAAGTTGGTGGTAGCTTATTGCAGCAGCAATAGGAAACTAATTCAGCAGGGACCACTCCACAAATGTTTGCCACATTGAATGAATAAAAGGTCTCTCCTGCTCCAATCCATTCCTGCCTTGTTACAGTAGTATCTTTCTAAAATGAGGATGGAATCTCATCATCTCCCTGCTCATGGGACTTTAAGTGTCTCCCTTTAACCAAAGGGATGAGCCGAAGCCCCTTCAAGACCCTCTCAACCCTCAGCCCATCATTCCAGCCTCATCTGTTCCCCTGCTTATGAGAGTCCCTTTGGACGTTTTCCTTCATCCCAACTTGGCCATGTCCTTCTGTGCCTATGTGCATTTTATTTTATTTTTAATAAGTTGTTTTTTGTAGAGATTGAGTCTTGCTACATTGCTGAGGCTGGTCTTGAACTCTTGGACACAAGCAATTCTCCCACTTCGGCCTCCCAAAGTGCTGGGATTACAGGCGTGAGCCACCACGCCTGGGCTGTTTGTGGTATCTTTTTACCAGGTGTAAGTCTGAATTTTCATGTCATCAAATCGAGGCTCTTTGTCCTTTATGGCTCTGGGATTTCCTGGGAAGCTTTGCAAAGCTTTCCTTTCCCCTGGGTTATAAGATTACCTTCCTCTACTTTCCTCTAGCTCTTCCATATTTTTATAGATTTTTTAATGTAAAAATTTAAATCTGACTGGTCTTTTAAAATATTTGAGGGTGGATTTTTTTTCTTTCTAAACAAAAAGTCAAATACCTCTCTACTTTTGTATAGCATTTCACCACTGATGTGAAAAACCACTATTTTTAAGGAAAGCTTTTTAATTATGAGAAATGTCAAATTATACAAAAGTAGCATAACAGTATGATGATCTTCTGACTTTTCAACACATCAATGTAGGACTGATCTTTTTATTTAATTGTGGTAGACTAAAACATATAAAATTTGTCATCTCAACTATTCAGGAATACAGTTCAGTAGTGTTAAACACATTCACGTTATTGTGCAATGAATTTCCCAAAAAGCCATTTTTATTTCCTTTTTTTTTGCGATGGAATCTCAATCTGTTGCCCAGGTTGGAGTTCACTGGCATGATCTCAGCTCATTGCAACCTTTGCCTCCCAGGTTCAAGCAATTTCAGGCTAATTTTTTATTTTTAGTAGAGATGGGGTTTCACCATGTTAGCCAGGATGGTCTCAAACTCCTGACCTCAAGTGATCTGCCCACCTTGGCCTCCTAAAGTGCTAGGATTACAGGCATGAGCCACCACCCCCAACCCATTTTTATTTCCTAATAACCTTATGCATATAGACTAGTTCTGGTTTCAAAGATCTGTCTTTTTACTATTATATTACCACTAAACTGCTTTATGTATTTTATTTATTTATTTCATATATATTTTTATTGCATTTTAGGTTCTGGGGTACATGTAAAGAACATGCAGGATTGTTGCATAGGTACATACATGGCAATGTGGTTTGCTGCCTCCATCCCCATCACCTATATCTGGCATTTATCCCCATGTTATCCCTCCCCAACTCTCTATCCCCCACTGTCCCTCCCTTAGTCCCCCCTCCACAGACCTCAGTGTATGATGCTCCTCTCCCTGTGTCCACGTGTTCTCATTGGTCAACACCCGCCTATAAGTGAGAACATATGGTGTTTGATTTTCTGTTCTTGTGTCACTTTGCTGAGAGTGATGGTTTCCAGGTTCATCCATGTCCCTACAAAGGACACGAACTCATTGTTTTTTATGGCTGCATAGTATCCCATGGTGTGTATGTGCTGCATTTTCCCTATCCAGTCTATAGTCGATGGGCATTTGGGTTGGTTCCAAGTCTTTGCGATTGTAAACAGTGTTGCAGTGAATATATATGTGCATGTGTCCTTATAATAGAATGATTTATAACCTTTGGATATATACCCAGTAATGGGATTGCTGGATCAAATGGAATTTCTATTTCTAGGTCCTTGAGGAATCACCATATTGTCTTCTACAATGGTTGAACTAATTTACACTCCCACCAACAGTGTAAAAGTGTTCCTATTTCTCCACCTCCTCTCCAGCATCTGTTGTCTCCAGGTTTTTTAATGATCGCTGTTCTAACTGGCATGAGATGGTATCTCAATGTGGTTTTGACTTGCATTTCTCTAATGACCAGTGATGATGAGCATTTTTTCATATGCTTGTTGGCCTCATATATGTCTCCTTTTGAAAAGTGTCTGTTCATATCCTTTGCCCATTTTTGAATGGGTTTGCTTGTTTTTTCTTGTAAATCTGTTTTAGTTATTTGTAGATTTTGGATATAAGTCTTTTGTCAGATGGGTAGATTGCAAAAATTTTTTCCCATTCTGTTGGTTGCCAGTTCACTCTAATGATTGTTTCTTTTGCTGTGCAGAAGCTCTGGAGTTTAATTAGATCCCATTTGTCTATTTTGGCTTTTGTTGCCAATGCTTTTGGTGTTTTAGTCATGAAGTCCTTGCCTATGCCTATGTCCTTAATGGTTTTGACTAGGTTTTCTTCTAAGATTTTTATGGTGTTAGGTCTTATGTTTAAGTCTTTAATCCATCTGGAGTTAATTTTAATGTAAGGTGTCAGGAAGGGGTCCAGTTTCTGCTTTCTGCACATGGCTAGCCAGTTTTCCCAACACCATTTATTAAACAGGGAATCTTTTCCCCATTGCTTGTTTTTGTCAGATTTGTCAAAGATCAGATGATCGTAGATGTGTGGCATTGCCTCCAAGGCCTCTGTTCTATTCCATTGGTCTATATCTCTGTTTTGGTACCATTACCATGCTGTTTTGATTACTGTAGACTTGTAGTATAGTTTGAAGTCAGGTAGCCTGATGCCTCCAGCTTTATTATTTTTGCTTAGAATTGACTTGGCTATGTGGGCTCTCTTTTGGTTCCATGTGAAGTTTAAGGTGGTTTTTTCCAGATCTGCGAAGAAGGTCATTGGTTGCTTGATGGGGATAGCATTGAATCTATAAATTACTTTGGGCAGTATGGCTACTTTCACGATATTGATTCTTCCTGACCATGAGCATGGAATGTTTCTCCATCTGTTTTGTGTCCTCTCTTATTTCATTGAGCAGTAGTTTGTAGTTCTCCTTGAAGAGGTCCTTTACATCCTTTGTTAGTTGTATTCCTAGGTATTTTATTCTCTTTGTAGTAATTGTGAATGGCAGTTCGTTCATGATTTGGCTCTCTTTAAGTCTATTATTGGTATATAGGAATGCTTGTGATTTCTACACATTGATTTTGTATCCTGAGACTTTGCTGAAGTTCCTTATCAGTTTAAGGAGATTTTGGGCTGAGATGATAGGGTCTTCTAAATATACATGTCATCTGCAAATAGAGACAATTTGACTTCCTTCTTTCCTAACTGAATATGCTTTATTTCTTTTTCTTGCCTGATTGCTCTGGCTAGAACTTCCAATATTACATTGAATAAGAGTGGTGACGGAGGGCATCCTTGTCTAGTGCCAGATTTCAAAGGGAATGCTTCCAGGTTTTGCCCATTCAGTATGATATTGGCTGTGGATTTGTTGTAAATAGCTTTTATTATTTTGAGATACATTGCTTTGATACCTAGTTTATTGAGAGTTTTTAGCATAAAGTGCTGTTGAATTTTGTCAAAGGCCTTATCTGCATCTATTGAGATAATCATGTAGTTTTTGTCTTTGGTTCTGTTTATGTGGTGAATTATGCTTATAGACTTGTGTACATTGAACCAGCCTTACATCCCCAGGATGAAGCCTACTTGATAGTGAGGGATAAGCCTTTTGATGTGCTGTTGCAATCGGTTTGCCAGTATTTTATTGACGATTTTTACATCTATGTTCATCATGGATATTGGCCTGAAGTTTTCTTTTCTTGTTCAGTCTGCTGGGTTTTGGTATCAGGATGATGTTGGTCTCATGAAATGATTTGGGGAGGATTCCCTCTTTTTGGATTGTTTGGAATAGTTTCAGAAGGAGTGATGCCAGCTCCTCTTTGTATGTCTGGTAGAATTCGGCTGTGAAACCATCTTGACCTGGGCTTTTTTTGGTTCATAAGCTATTAATTGCTGCCTCAACTTCAGCCCTTGTTTTTGGTCTATTCAGTGTTTTGACTTCTTCCTGGTTTAGGCTCAGGAGGATGTAAGTGTCCAGGAATTTATCAGTTTCCTCCAGATTTACTGGTTTTGTGCATAGAATTGTTTGTAGTAATCTCTGATGGTGGTTTGTATTTCTGTGGAATCTGTGGTGATACCCCTTTATCGTTTTTTATTGCATCTATTTGATTATTCTCTCTTTTCTTTTTTATTAATCTGGCTAGTAGTCTATTTTGTTGATCTTTTCAAAAAACCAGCTCCTGGATTTATTGATTTTTTGAAGGGTTTTGTGTGTCTCTATCTCCTTCAGTTTTTCTCTGATCTTAGTTATTTCTTGTCTTCTGCTAGGTTTTGAGTTTTTTTGATCTTGCTTCTCTAGCTCTTTCAATTTTGACGATAGGGTGACGATTTTAGATCTTTCCTTTCTTCTCATGTGGGCATTTATTGCTATAAATTTTCCTCTAGACACTGCTTTAAATGTGTCCCAGAGATTCTGGTATGTTGTGTCTTTGTTCTTGTTGGTTTTGAAGAACATCTTTATTTCTACCTTCATTTCATTGTTTATCCAGTCAACATTCAAGAACCAGTTGTTCAGTTTCCATGAAGTTGTGCAGTTCTGAGTTAGTTTCTGAATTCTGAGTTCTAATTTGATTGCACTGTGGTCTGAGAGACTGTTTGTTATGATTTCTGTTCTTTTGCATTTGCTGAGGAGTGATTTACTCCAAATTATGTGGTCGATTTTAGAGTAGGTGTGATGTGGTGCTGAAAAGAATGTATATTCTGTGGATTTGGGGTGGAGAGTTCTGTAAATGTCTATTAGGTTTGCTTGGTCCAGGTCTGAGTTCAAGTTCTGGATATCCTTGTTAATTTTCTGTCTCACTGATCTGTCTAATATTGACAGTGGAGTGTTAAAGTGTCCCACTATTATTGTGTGGGAGTCTAAATCTCTTTGTAGGTCATTAAGAACTTGCTTTATGTATCTGGGTGCTCCTGTATTGGGCACATATATATTTAGGATCATTAGCTCTTCTTGTTGCATTGATCCTTTTACAATTATGTAATGCCCTTCTTTATCTCTTTTGATCTTTGTTGGTTTTAAGTCTATTTTGTCACAGACTAGGATTGCAACTCCTCCTTTTTTTTGCTCTCCATTTGCTTGATAAATCTTCCTCCATCCCTTTATTTTGAGCCTATGTGTGTCCTTGCATGTGAGATGGGTTTCCTGGATGCAACATACCAATGTTTTTTGACTTTTTATCCAAATTGCCAGTCTGTGTCTTTTGATTGGGGCATTTAGCCCATTTACATTTAAGGTTAATGTTGTTATGTGTGAATCTGATCCTGCTATTTTGATGCTAGCTGGTTGTTTTGCCCATTAGTTGATGCAGTTTCTTCATTGTGTCGATGCTCTTTACCATTTGGTACTTTTTTGGAGTGGCTGGTACTGGTTGTTCCTTTCTATGTTTAGTGTTTCTTTCAGGAGGTCTTGTAAGGCAGGCTGGTGGTAACGAAATCTCTCAGCAATTGCTCGTTCATAAAGGATTTTCTTTCTCCTTCGCTTATGAAGCTCAGTTTGGCTGGATATGAAATTTGAGGTTGAAAGTTCTTTTCTTTAACGATGTTGAATATTGGCCCCCACTCTCTTCTGGCTTGTGGGGTTTCTGCCAAGAGATCCACTGTGAGTCTGATGGGCTTCCCTTTGTGGGGAATCCGATCTTTCTCTCTGGCTGTCCTTAGCATTTTTTCCTTCATTGCAATCCGGGTGAATCTGACAATTATGTGCCTTGGGTTTGCTCTTCTTGAGGAATATCTTTATGGTGTTCTCTGTATTTCCTGGACTTGAATATTGGCCTGTGTTGCTAGGTTGGGGAAGTTCTCCTGGATAATATCCTGAAGAGTGTTTCCCAGCTTGGATTCATTTTTTTTTTTGTCACATTCAGACCTAATCAAATGTAGATTAGGTCTTTTCACATAATCCCATATTTCTTGGAGGCTTTGTTCATTTCTTTTTACTCTTTTTTCTCTAATCTTGCCTTCTCTTTTTATTTCATTGAGTTGATCTTCAATCTCTGATATCCTTTCTTCTGCTTGGTCAATTCGGCTATTGAAACTTGCGTATTCTTCACAATATTCTCGTGTTGTGTTTCTCAGCTCCTTCAATTCATTTATATTCTTCTCTAAGCTGTTTATTCTCATTAGCATTTTGTCAAACCTTTTTTCAAGGTTTTTAGTTTCTTTGCATTGGTTTATCACATGTTCTTTTAGCTCAGAGAAGTTTGTTATTACCTACCTTCTGAAGCCTGTTTCTGTCAATTCAACAGACTCATTCTCCATCCAGCCTTGTTCCCTTGCTGGTGAGGAGTTGTGATCCCTTGGAGGAGGAGAGGCATTCTGGTTTTGGGTACTTTTATCCTTTTCACGCTGGTTTCTTCCCATCTTTGTGGATTTATCTACCTGTGGTCTTTGTGGTTGGCGACTTTTGGGTGGGGTCTCTGAGTAAACGTCCTTTTTGTTGCTGATGAAGTTACTTCTTTATGTTTCTTAGTTTTCCTTCTAGCAGTCAGGCCTCTCTGCTGTAGGACTGCTGAAGGTCCACTTCAGACCCTGCTTGACTGGGGATCACCTCCAGTGGCTGCAGAACAGCAAGGGTTGCTGCCAGTTTCTTCTTCTGTTATCTTCATCCCAGAAGGATACCTACCAGATGTCATCCTGAGCTCTCCTTTATGAGGTGTCTCTTTGGTTATACGGGGGTCGGGGAGCTGCTTGAGGAGATAGTTAGTCCCTTATAGGAGCTCAAGTGCTGAGCTCTGAGTTCCTTTGTTCTGTTCAGAGCTGCTAGGCAGTTACATTTAAGTCTGCTGCAGCAGAACTCATAACTGCCTTTTTTTCCCAGATGCTCTGTCCTGGGAAGGTGGGGCTTTATTTATAAGTTCCTGTCATTCTGCTGCCTTTTTTCAGAGATGCCCTGCCCAGCAAGGAGGTAGCTTAGTCACAATCTGCCAGCAGAGGTGTTGCTGAGCTGCCGTGGGCTCTACCCAGCTGCTGTGTGAGCTTCCTTGCAGTTTTGTTTATAGGGGTATAGTTAGAACTGGCTCAGTAATGGCAGACTGTCTCTGTAATGGCGGACAGCCTCAGTAATGGCGGGCACCCTTCCTCTGACAGAGCTGGACCTTCCCAGGTCCAGCTGTGCTTGCTGTGAAACTCTCAGTCCAGAGTGTTTCAGATTGCTGGTCTTTGTAGGGGTGGGACCAGCTGAGACAGATCACCTGGCTCCCTGTTTCAGTCCCCTTTTCTTCAGTTGAACGGGCGACACTGTCTCCCAGGTGTTCCAGTTGCCAGTTGAAACGGTGCCTGGATTTGTGTGAGTTTTTGTGCAGAGACCTGTTGCACCGGCTGAAACAGCCACACTGGAGACTCGTGGTACTTTTCCGCCTGGCAATCTCCTGGTTTGTGGGCAGCAAAAATTCATTTGGAAATGTGGCAATCACTAACCCTCCGAGTTTTCACTGGGAACTGCAATCCAGAGCTGTTCCTATTTGGCCATCTTGGATCCTCGCCTTTTTTTCTGTGTATTTTATTTTTAACATTATCATGTAATAAAATTAACTGCATACAGTTCCACGAATTTTAACAGATGTGTGTATTTGTGTAACTACCACCACAACTGACATCCCCAAAATCTCCCTCAGGCCAGCCCTACATAGTCACATCCTCCTCCTGTAACCCTGGTAACTGATCTGTTGTGTTTCTTTTTATTTTTTTCCAGAATGTCATATAATGGAATCATATAATTGGTAACATTTCCAGATTGGCTTCAATTACTCAGTGTAATGTCTTTGAGATTCCTCTAAGTTGTTGAGTGTATCAATAATTTACTCCCTTGGCCGGGCATGGTGGCTTATGGCTATAATTCCAGCATTTTGGGAGGCTGAAGCAGGAGGATCACTTGAGCCCAGGAGTTGAAACCAGCCTAGGCAGCATAGTGAGACCCTGTCTCTACAAAATATACAAAAATCAGCTTGGCATGGTGGGGTACTCCTGTAGCCCCAGCTACTCAGGAAGCTGAGATGGTAGGATCACTTGAGCCTGGTAAGTCGAGGCTTCAGTGAGCTGTGATTGTACTGTTAGGAGGAAGAAAGGAAGGAAGGAAGGAAGGAAGGAAGGAAGGAAGGAAGGAAGGAGAAGGAAGGAAGGAAGGAAGGAAGGAAGGAAGGAAGGAAGGAAGGAAAGAAAAAGAAAGAAAGAAAAGAAAGAAAGAAAGAAAGAAAGAAAGAAAGAAAGAAAGAAAGAAAGAAAGGAAAAAGGGAAAGAAAGCAGTCATCTCAATTAATTCGGAGAGAATAAACATCTTTCCAATATTGAATTGTCACATTCAGGAATGTAGTGGCACGATCGTAGCTTACTACAGCTTCCAACTCAAGCAATCCTCCTGTCTTAGCCTCCCAAGTAGCTGAGACTATAGGCACATACCACTGCCTCTGGATAATTTTTTAATTTTTTTGTAGAGAGGGTGTCTTGCTTTGTGGCCCAGGCTGGAGTCCTTTTTATTTGTCTACACCACTCCTGATGGAATCCTCTAAATGTCCCTTCCACACTCGGCCCTCTTTCTTATTCCACATGACTTACCACTCTCATCCTCATCTCATCCTCTTTTTCCAGCATTTCATTATTAGATTGATTATAATAATTATATTAACCATCATATATCATATTTCTATAATATTTGTGAAGGAGAGAGTAAGGGAAGTAACCAGATGGGAAATACACAAATATGGGATTTTTATAAGTGGGTTAAGAAGAAAGAGGAAGTTTGTAACCATAATTACACAAATATGTGCACACACACTCACACACACACACACACTCCCCACACAATTTTATTAATGAGTCCTTTCAAATCAACAGCTCTTGGTCTTTTTTTCTCTCTCGCTCTTTTTTTTTTTTTTCATACAGAGTCTGGTTGTGTCACCCAGGCTGAAGTGCAGTGGCACTATCACGGCTCACTGCAGCCTCCACCTCCTGGACTCAAGCAATCCTCCAGCCTCAGCCTCCTGAGTAGCTGGGACCACAGGTGTACGCCACCATGCCTGGCTAATGTTTGTATTTTTTGTAGAGACGGGGTTTCACCACGTTGCCCAGGCTGGTCTCAAACTCCTGGACTCAAGCAATCCTCCCGCTTCAGCCTCTCAAACTGTTGGGATTGCAGGCGTGAGGCACTGCGCCTGGCAGGTCTTTCTTCTTTATCAAGTCTGCCATTTTCCCCCTTTCCCTTCTCCAGCTTCTGTTTCTAATTTTACACATTTTCTCCTTCTACTTTCTTTTGATTTCGTTTGTTTCACTTCTCTTAATTTCTTGAGTTGAATGCACAGTCCACTTATTTTAGAATTGCTTCTTTATTAACAAAAGCATTTAAGGCTAGGCATTTTCCTCTGACTACCATCTTGGCAGCATTCTCCAAAATAGTTGATGTGCACTTGAATGGCAAAGTTCCTTTACTTAGAAAGCCATCTGTGTCACACTAATTTTGGGCACAGATAAGGCCTTGCAGGCTGAGTCATGCACTTGAAGTCTTTAGTGTGCTCAGTGGCTCCTTCTTGAAGCACATATTGGATAGGGGGACATAGAACAGCTTTGCTGGTGAACTTCAGGAGGGAACACATCACAGAAGGCATGTTTCCTGTCCTTTCCAAAGCTTAGCACTGCTTCCAGCCCTCTCCCCAGCCAGCACAGAAAATGATCAGGCCTTTGAGGGATTATTTCAGTTTATATGAAGGTCCAGAATGGACATATATATTGTGCTGAACATTCTTTTTCAACTTGGTCCCATATTTTTCAGAATTTTATGTTGTGATGCTGAGGCCTTTCTCAGGCTCAGCATAGAGTTTTCTCTCTACTATGAAGTTCTTTTTGTTGTATATCTGGATAGGTCTTTTGCTCATATTTTGGTTTTAAAACATATTTTCTGGGCCAGGTGTGGTGGCTCACGCCTGTTATCCCAGCACTTTGAGAGGCCAAGGCAGGTGGATCACTTGAGGTCAGGAGTTCTACAACAGCCTGGCCAACATGGTGAAACCCCGACTCTACCACAAACGTACAAAAAGGTGGGTGCCTTTAATCTCAGATACTCGGGAGGCTGAAGCAGGAGACTCACTTGAGCCCAGGAAGCTGAGGTTGTAGTGAATTGAGATTGCACCACTGAACTCCAGCCTGGGTGAGAGAGCAAGACTCCATCTCAAACAAAACAAAACAAAACAACAGGAAGACCCCATACATTCTGTGTGAATGGGGACTCATTTACTTAACATGACGAAAACCTGACTCAAACCAGCTTAAGCCAGATAAAGGAAACTTACTGTAATTAGTTGATATTTGTCATCATGTGTCCACTGGATCTGGCACTGTGCTGACATCCACAGAAGCTGTTCCTCATGTCTCCACCTGCTGGCTCTGTTCTCTGTCCTGCCCGTCCCTCCAGCCAGCATAAAGCTTCGCAAACCTCTTTCCCAACCTCTCCAATGAAAGTCCCAGCCTGGACTCTCCTTTGTCTGGCAATCATCTGGCCTAGCGAAACAGGGCCAGGTGCAGTGGCTCACCCATGTAATCCCAGCATGTTGGGAAGCTGAAGTGGGAAGATGGCTTGAGGCCAGAAGGTTGAGAACAGCCTGGACCATATAGTGAGACCCCATCTCTACAATAAAAGAGAGAGAGAGGGAGGGAGAGAGAGAGAGAGAGAGAGAGAGAGAGAGAAACAGAATGCCTGGTTAGGGTTGTGAATGCTGGGCTGACAGGACACCTGGTGTCCAGTACCTGGTGTCCAGTACCTGGTGTCCAGTACCTGGTTTATATGGCCACCCTCTTCCTAAACACATCTCTAATCATGGCCAGGCCCATCTTAAAATTTTACTGTCTCCTTAAGAGGATATAAAAGGTGCTTCCTCACCTCACCCCAGCCTCTCTTTACAGCCTTGGGTTCCCACTCTCTTCCTTTCTCCCACACCCTGTGTTCCAGCCACAGCAAACTACTCCTCATTTCCAAACAAACGTGTACTTTTCTTTCTCTGCCTTCGTACATGCTGTTCCTTTGGCTAGGAATACCTTTTTCCCCCTTAGTCATCCTTTAAGATCTGAAGTCACACCCGAGAATCACTTGGGCACAGTTGGGGCCCCTCCTCTCTGGGCTCCTACCTAGTGCTGCTGTTGCATCCTGAACAGGACTTACTCATGTGCGACTGTCTCCCCATCAAGACTTCAGGACTGGGCCAGGTGTGGAGGCTCCTGCCTGTGATCCCAACCCTTGGGAGGCCAAGACAGGAGGATCGTTTGAGCCCAGGACTTCAAGGCTGCAGCGAGCTGTGATCGCACCACTGCACTCCAGTCTGGGCTACAGATAGAGACCCCGAATGTGGGGAAAAAAAAAAAAGACATTAGGACTGGATCCCTGAAGGCAAAGACTATACCTCAACAATTTCCATGCAGTGTCTATAATGTAATATATATTCAGTAAAAGTCTATTGAAAGAATGTGCAGATGCTCTCAGCTCTTTCACACTCTGAATTATTTTACCATTTTTGTGCACTGTAGGTTTCTATGTTCTTTCCCTCCCAATGGCCAGTACCTTCAGTTTTTGTTGAAGGGTTGCTCCTAGACTGCTAGGAACTGCATTTCCTGCATGTTCAAGAAAACCAGAAATACCTGGAAGTTTTCATGCCCCGGGGACAGCCCTTAACTCATGACCGACAGTGAGGGGATAGAAATCCTCCAGCTCCGTTGCCCTAATGGTCCACACAGTCCCAAAGCTCCCCTGGAAGGTCAAGCCTCAATTACCCTCTGTGTGACTTTACTTGATAACACACCTTTGTCCGAGCTTCTTTCTCACCCCATTCCCGTTCTCCACTTTCCTACCGATTTTCTCTGGGGACACTTACTAATAAATCACTTTCACACAGCCTGGCGTGTGGTACCCGAGCTACTCAGGCTGAAGTGGGAAGATCCCATGAGCCCAGGAGTTTGAGGCCAGCATGGGCAACATAGCAAGACCCCATCTCTGAAAAAGAAACAAACAAACAAACAAACCACAAAACCAAAACCCCAAAAACACACAAAAAATCACTTTCATACGAATTCTCTGTCTCAGATCCCCAGATCTGTTTCTGGGGAACCAAGTCCAAAACAGTGTTAATGATTCAATGAACAGAAAGAAAAGAATAATAGTTAGTGTGGACTCACATCTGTAGTCCTGGCACTTTGGGAGGCTGAGGCAGGAGGATGGCTTGAGTTCAGGAGTTGGAGGCTGAAGCGAGCTATGACTGCGCCACTCCACTCCAACCTGGGTGACAGAACAAGACTCTATCTCAAAAACAAACAAACAAACAAAAACAAAAAACAAAAAAAAAAGGAAAAAAAGAAAAGAAAGAAAGAAAAGAATAATGAATCCAGAAACCAATAAATATTTATTGATCACCAACCGTGTTGGAAGAAACAGAAGCAGGAGAGGGTTCTTTGCTGGGATTTATCTTCTTAAAGAGACAAGATTTTGCACATCTAGAAAATGAACTAGTCTATAAATATTTATTTAGCACATGAAATGAAATGTATGAAGAGAAAGCAGGGACATGACTTGAAAAAGGAGGGCTGAGTGTGAACATGGAGATGTCAGAGTTGAATGAGACTTCACAGGCAGCAGTGGGACTTGATTTGGGGTTTGAAGGGAGGATGAGATGGAGCAGTCAAAGACCCAGTGAATACAGTGATGAAACCAGAGTAAAATGATGAGAGTTTAAGGCGAGGTCATGCAGACTTGGAATCCATTCAAATAAGTCTGGACTATATCTCCTAAGGTGATGGTGAAGGGTGGTCAACATTAATTTATTCATTCAACAAACATTTATTGAGAGTCTATAACTTGTGGCACACCCAGACAGGAACAAGGTGTACTCTCAGAAGGGTGTTCCTTAACTGAACTACCTGTTCTGGCCACAGGAATCTTGACTCTATTTGTTTGTAGGATCCACCTATAATTCCTGGAGAAATTTTTTTTTCCTTACACATACAGTTTTATCAGATGTGTATCTATTCTTCTGATTAGAGGGAAAAGATCATCATTATCACTATAAAAATTCAAATATTTGGAGATCTCTGAACCATAGAAAAAGGCATGTCTTCTATTCAAGAGAGAGGACTAGAAACCTTTTTTCTATGTTTCAGATATTTTTCTCAAATAGAACCTTACTTGATAGTATTATTTGATTCCATGCTTATATAATTTTATTTTATTTTATTTTTATTATATGGTGTTTAAGACAGGTTCCAGTTCTGTTGCCCAGGCTGGAGTGCAGTGGCATGATCTTGGCTCTGATCTGCCTCCCACCATCTTCCCACCTCAGCCTTCTGAGTAGCTGGGACTACAGGTGTGAGCCACAACACCCAGCCAATTTTTGTATTTTTTTGTAGAGACAGGGTTTCACCATGCTGCCCAGGTCAGTCTCAAACTCCTGGGCTCAAGCTATCTGCCTGTCTCAGCTTCCCAAAGTGCTGAGATTACAGGTGTGAACCATCATGCCTAGCCAGGCTTATATCTTATATATCACTATTTTTTTTTTTTTTTTTTTTTTTTTGTGAGATGGAGTCTCACTCTGTTGCCCAGGCTGGAGTGCAGTGGTGCGATCTTGGCTCACTGAAACATTAGCCTCCCGGGCTTAAGCAATTCTCTTGCCTCGGCATCCCAAGTAGCTGAGATTACAGGCGTGCACCAGTGCACCACCACACCGAGCTAATTTTTGTATTTTTACTAGAGATGGGGTTTCACCATGTTGGCCACGCTGGTTTCAAACCCCTGACCTCAGGTGATCCGCCCACCTTGGCTTCCCAAAGTGCTGGGATTACAGATATGAATCACCACACTTCCAGCCTTATTTAGTATTTTAGAAGTAATTGTTATATATCACTTTCTTTTCTTTTCTTTCTTTCTTTTCTTTCTTTCTTTCCTTCTTTCTTTTCTCTTTCTTTCTTTCTCTCTCTCTCTCTCTCTCTCTTCCTTTCTTTCTTTTTCTTTTTAAATTTGGTTGGGCTTGGTGGCTCATCCCTGTAATCCCAGTACATTGGGAGGCTGAGGCAGGTGGATCACTTGAAATTAGGAGTTCAAGACCAGACTGGCCAACATGGTGAAACCCTGTCTCTACTAAAAATACAAAAATTAGCTGGGAGTGGTGGTGCACACATGTAATCCCAGCTACTCGGGAGGCTGAGACAGGAGAATTGCTTGAACTAGGGAGGTTGAGGTTGTGATCTTGCCACTGCACTCTAGCCGTGGTGACAGTGAGATTCAGGCTCAAAAAAAAAATCAACTTTTATTTTAGATTTAGGGGATACACGTGCAGGTTTGTTACATGGATATGTGGCTGGATGCTGAGCTTTGGGTATGATTGAACTCATCGCCCAGGTAGTGAGCATAGTACCCAGTAGGCAGTTTTTCAATTCCTTGCCCTACTCCCTCTCTTCCCACTTTTTTTTTTTTTTTTTTTTTTTTTGGGACGTAATCTCACTCTGTTGCCCAGGCTGGAGTGCAGTGGCACAATTTCAGCTTACTGCAAACTCTGCCTCCTGTGTTCAAATGATTCTCCTGCCCCCGCCTCCCAAATAGCTGGGTCTACAGGCACACGCCCCCAGATGTGGCTAATTTTTTATTTTTAGTAGAGATGGGGTTTCACCATGTTGGCCAGGCTAATCTTGAACTCCTGACCTCAGGTGATCCACCCGCCTCAGCCTCCCAAAGTGCTGGGATTACAGGCATGAACTACGGTATCCAGCGCCTTCCCACCCTTATAGTCCCCAGTGTCTATTGTTCCTATCAACAGTGGATTGGATAAAGATAATGTAGTAAATATTCACCATGGAATACAACACAGCCACAGCCATAAAAAAGAATGAAATTATGTCCTTTGCACCAACAGGGATGCATCTAGAGGCCATTATCCTAAGGGAATTATTGCAGAAACAGAAAACCAAATACCCCATATTCTCACTTATAGGTGGGAGCTAAACATTGGCACACATAGAAATTTTCTTGAATGCAGCTGGGCTCTTCCTAACCTCCTGGAAACCTGTTGGAGAGTAGAAAATCTCTGGGGTTGGGTTCGGGATTGTAGCCCCCAGGAATAGTTACCTGCAGGAACTGTGCCAGCCAGCTTCTACCCTATATTTCTGTCTTTCCTGAAGCCTTCAGTTAGATTTGGCTCAATACCTTCATGATGCTTCGAAAGGGGGTTAAAGGTAAGTTTAAGCCTGTGGCTGTAATTGGAATGGTGTGGGGACCACAGAGCAGATGACTCAAGGTGAACTGCAGAGTCCTGAGTAGCAGCAGTTCAGAGTAAGGCTGGGGGCATTGGCAGGTGATGTGGTAATGGAACATCTAAGCATTCCTTAGAGAGTCAGGGAGGTCACAGGGCAGACTGCACTTTCTACTCTCTGGGAAAGCTGGGGATGGTCGTCACTATAGCTCAAACATTTTTTAAAAAAATGCAACTTTGGCTGGACGCGGTGGCTCATACCTGTAATTCCAGCACTTTGGGAGTCCAAGGTGGGCGGATCATGAGGTCAGGAGTTTGAGACCAGCCTGGCCAGCATGGTGAAACCCCATCTCTACTAAAAATACAAAAAATTAGCTGGGCATGGTGGCGCATACCCGTAATCCCAGCTACTCGGGAGGCTGAGGCAGGATAATCACTTGAACCCAGCAGGTGGGGGTTGCAGTGGGCAGAGATCATGCCACTGCATGATCTACACTCCAGCCTGGGTGACAGAGAGACTCCGTCTCAAAAAAAAAAAATGCAACTTTATTTGGTAGACATGGTCTGATGATGTCTGGAAAGCCCCTAATCTCGTATATTATATATTTTCATAGAGAATTCAAGGAGCCCTCCACAAAGATTATGACCATTTATAGAAACACCAACAGCCAATCAGAGAGACTGTTCCTCTTTATCCTCTCAAATACTGGACATTACCGAATTTTATTCTTTGCCACTCCAATAGGTGAAATTTAATGAAAAAAGTTATTGTTTGTTCTAACTTACATATATTTAATCATTAGTAAGTTTGAGCATCCCTTATGTATATGGTTTGAGCATCCCATGTATATTATATAATATATACTAAATATATTATATATAATATGTGTTACATATATTATATATAGGATGTATTAAATGTATATTATATATACAATATGTATTACATATTGTATATTACATATATATTATATGTATTACATATTGTATATAATACATTGTAATATATATAATACATATATAGTATATATATAATATATATATTACACTACATATGCAATATGTATTACATATATTATATAATACATATAATAATGCATATATTGTATAACGCATGTATGTATTATATAATAATGTATATTATATATGTATATATGTATTATATAACATATATAATACATATACACATATATAATACATATACATATATAATATATAAATTATATATGTTATATAATACATATACATACACAATATATAAAATATATATGTAATATTATATATTATATATTGTATATATAATATGCAATATATAATACATATTCTATAC
>NW_022436991.1:9697799-9739381 GCF_009761245.1 Sapajus apella | reverse complement strand
ATAATGTAGGTAATACATATTGTATATATAATATACATTTGTTATACATTATTATATATTATATAACGTTATATATATTACACATTATATATAACATATATATAATGTATAACAAATGTATATTATATATACAACATGTATTACCTATATTATATAATATGTATTATCATATATATTATGTAATATAGGTAATACATATACATATATATGTGTATACAATATTACATATTGTATATATAATATACATGTGTTTTTATACATTATATATATATTACACATTATATATATATAGTATAATTATATATATATATATAAATATATTTTGGAGATGAGATCTCACTCTGTTGCCCAGGCTGGAGGGCAATGGCACGATCATAGCTCACTGCAGCCTCAAATTCCTGGGTTCAAGAGATCCTCTCACCTCAGACTCCTGAGCAGCTAGGACTACAGATGTTAGGAACCATGCCCAGCTAATTTTGTTTTTGTTTGTTTGTTTGTTTTTGTAAAGACAAGTTCTCACTATGTTGCCCAGGCTGATCCTGAACTCCTGGGCTTGAGTGATCCTCCCACCTCAGCCTCCCAAAGTGCTAAGATGACAGGGTGAGCCACCATACTCAGCCTTTTAGTATATTTTTTACTCATTTTTGTTCCTCCTGGAGTTGACTGAACATGACCTTGACAGTTTTGGTCCACATTTGTTTGTACTTTTCTCATCGATTTGTAAGAGCTCTTGATATATAAACAAAACAAAATCATCTATTTTGCCTGACATATTCTGCAGGTGGTATTTCTAGTGGAATATAATTAACTATCATAAGAATGTTTCTTTCAGATTTTTTTTTTTCTTTTTTGAGACAGTCTTGCTCTGTCGCCCAGGCTGGAGTGCAATGGCACAGTCTTGGCTCGCTGCAGTCTCTCCCTTCCAGGTTCAAACGATTCTGCCTCAGCCTCACTAGTAGCTGGGATTACAGGCACCTGCCACCATGCCCGGCTAATTTTTGTATTTTCAGTAGCAATAGGGTTTTACCATGTTGGCCAGGCTGGTCTCAAACTCCTGATCACATGATCCTCCCGCCTCGGCCTCCCAAAGTACTGAGATTACAGGCGTGAGCCACTGTACCCGACTTCTTTCAGTTTTTATAACATTTATTGCACCTTACTTTTTTAAGCCACAGTTTTAAGTCCTTACCTTCATTCTCTTTAGACCTAGTTCTGGGCTTATTGCGGCACAGCATTCACTGCCAGTCCTGTCACATTAGATATTCTATGCATTTGATCTTCATTTTGGTTCATTTTCCAACTGGCTGCATTATGTCTTCAAGTAGATTTTTCCAGATGAATGACAGTGCCCTGATACCTGAGTTTTTCTACATTTGAGAATGTTTTTCAGTTCTCTTTATATGTGAACAATATTCTAACTCTATATAGAATTAGCAATCTATTGATTACTCTTACATTCCAGATGGACAAAAACAATGGGGGAATGAGGAATAGAGAGAGTGAATTGTGTGAATCAGAAATGAATGAGAGACATGGCCAGGTGTGGTGGCTCATGCCTGTAATCCCAGCACATTGGGGCGCTGAAACAGGTGGATCGCTTGAAGTCAGGAGTTTGAGACCAGCCTGACTAACATGATGAAACCCTGTCTCTACTAAAAATACAAAAATTAGTCAGGCGTGGTGGTGCCTATAATCCCAGCTACTCGAGAGGCTGAGGTAGGAGGATTGTCTGAACCCAGGAAATGGAGGTTGCAGTGAGTGGTGATTGTGCCACTGCACTCCAGCCTGGGCAACAAAGTGAGACTCCACCTGAAGGAAAAGAAGAAGGAGAAGGAGACGGAGAGAAATGAGTGGAAGACAGAGTTGGAGACAGAGGCTGTGGTCAGGTTTTGAAGGCCCTTGAAAGCCAGCACAGAGGGCACTGAAGGCCTGTGGTCACAGGGAGGACATGCACACAGACAAGTTTGGGGAAGATTAGTCTGGCAAAGGTAATGCCAAGATTTAGGGGAGAGATAAGGAACTTATCAGGAATAAACTTGGCTACAAGATATAGAAAGCTATAAATAGGGATTCACTTTTACCACATAATAAGAAGTCAAAAAATACCAGGAACGAGTTGGTGTAGCTGCTCATTGATGTTGGGGCTGATGTCATTGTGCTGCTCTTGACCTTTTCTTTATAGTCGCAAGATGGCTGCCGCAGCTCCATACACCTCATTTGCTTTCAAAGCACATGATGGAGGGAAGGGGAAGCATAGCCACAACTCACTCATTTTATTAGGAGAGCAAAAATTTCCCAAAACTCCTGCACACATAGCAGGCTTCTGTTTATATTTTATTCACCAGAACTGTGTCATATAGCCATTGTATCTATGAGGGAGGCTAAGAAGGCAAGTTATTTAGCCAAGCACATTCTAAAGGAAAAATGGGGAATGGATATTTACAGGCAACTTAAAGCATCTGCTAGGACACAAAAAGCAGCAGCACCAGCGCCACCAAACTAGAACAAAACAAAACAAAACAAAACAAGATAAATTGTACTATGTTTCAACTGAGAATGTCTGTTCGCCAAATAACACCATAAAGAGAATTAAAGAGGCCAGGGATGGTGGCTCATGCCTGTAATCTGAGCAGTTTGGGAGACTAAGGTAGGAGAATCACTTGAGCCCAGGAGTTTGGGACCAGCCTAGGCAACATGGTGAAGCCTCATCTCTAAAAAAAATAGAAAAATTAGTGTGGTGGTGCATGCCTGTAGTCCCAGCTACTCAGGAGGTAGAGGTGGGAGGATTGCTCGAGCCTGGGGGGCAGAGGTTGCAGTGAGTCATGATCATGCCACTGCACTCCAGCCTGGGTAACAAAGTAAGATTCTGTCTCAAAAAAAAAAGAGAGAGAAAGAGAAAATTAAAGGGCAAATAAATGGGAGGAAGAAACATGTTGACGAAGCAAATGTATCCAAACTATACCAAGATCCACAAATCAATAAGTAAAAGATCCGATGGAAAAACGTATTAGAAAAACAGGTAAATTGCATATGTACACACACACACACACACACACACACACACACGCATGCGCGCGCACACACACACACACACACACACAGTCATTTCACAAAACAGAGTATCCAAATGATCTCTAGACATTTGAAAACGTACCCACCATCATTAGTCTTCAGGAAAATCCATAAAAAACACACAAATTACCATTATACATCTACCAGTATGGCTAAAATGAAAGATGGAAATGACCAAGTGTTGATGAGGCTATGAAGCAACTGGAACTCTCAGACTCTGCTGGTAGAAGTTAAAAGGGGTGCATCCACTTTAGAAAACTAGTAGCATCTACTGAAGCTGAACTTACGTATACTCTGTGACCTAGCAATTCAATTCCAGCAGAAATAGCCAGCAAAAGGAAAAAATACATATAAATATGCGTGTGTGTTTATTGATTTATTCAACAAAAGACATATGCTGGAATCTTCACAGCAGCACTATTTGTAATAACCCAAACTAAAAGCTAATATATCACAGGAGAATGGGTAAATAAACTGCGATATATTCATACATGGGGATACTACATACTAATGAGAATGAACACCCTATAAGCACATGCACAACATATACAAATCGAGCAAAAGAAGCTGTGTATATATTCTGTATGCTTCCATATATATAAAATACAGCAACAGGAGACACCAATCAATCTGCTAAGTCAGGATAGTGGTGATTCTTGGTGAGGGTCAGGCAGGGAGGGAAGGGGGTGTCGGTGACCAGAAGTGGGTATGAGGCTGACTTCTAGGGGGTGCCGGTGATGTTCTCTTTCTTGATCCGGTAGTTGGTTATACAGTTGTGTTCAGTCAGTCACAATTCACTATGCTGTACATTTAATTTTTTACTAAAAAAATTTCTTTTGAGACAGGATCTTACTTTGTCACACAGCCTGGAGTGCAATAGCACGATCACGGCTCACTGCAGCCTTCACCTTCCCTGGGATCAGGTGAACCTCCCGCCTCAGCCTCCTGAGTAGCTGGGATGACAGATAACAGATAACGTGCCACTGTATCCACCTAATTTTTGTAGTTTTTGTAAAGACAAAGTTCCACCACGTTGCCCAGGCTGGTCGAATGACTGGGCTCGAGCAATCTGCCCACCTTGGCCTCCCAAAATGCTAGGATTACATGTATGAGCCACCATGTTTGGCCTACACTGTACATTTATAATAATCTTCTGCATGTATGTTATATTAGAAGAAAGAAAAATAAGATTTTTTAGTTTAAATTTTTCTTTTTTCTTTCCTTTCTTTTTTTCTTTTTTTTTTTTTTTTTTTTTTTTTTGGTAGAGATGAGGAGTCTCACTATGCTGCCCTGGCTGGTCTTGGACTCCTGCGCCACAAATGATTCTCCCATGTTGACCTCCCAAAGAGCTGGATTACAGGCGTGGGCCCTGGTGCCTGGCCAAAAAATATTTTTAAAAAAGTGGCTGCCACGCCAGGTGTGGGATTATGAAAGAGGTCCTCTTCACCACATTTTCCCCTAACTATGTAAGGCTGTGCCCACTGCACTTGGACTCTTCAGGTAGATGGTTCTGATGCAGGGATACACCAAGACCTCCTGCCCCTGCCCCGACTCACCAGATTGTTCCTAGTTCACCTGGAAGAGCAGAAGTACATGACAATTTCTCAATGACCGTTATGTATCACAGGGGTCCCACAATAAAATGTCTACAGGTGCCAGGTAGGTTGCATGAATGAGTGAGATGGCCGTGCATCCCGGTACGAAGTGGACGGACAGCGGTCAGTTGCCTTTGAAGAGGGCAGTCGGCGTGTGGTCCCAGCTGATTAATACCCTGCTGGAATTCAGGCCAGTGAAGTCAGAGTTTCCAAATTTTTAGAAAAGAAGCTGGAAATCCAGATTGCTCTATGAAACCTTTCAGTTTTCAAATTTTGGCAATTCATTGGAATGAAATGAGTTAATCAAAGCATGCCCTTGGGCCAGATTTGGCCAACAGGCCTCCCGTTTATAACCCCTGGTTTAGTGGTTGAATGACTCACTCTAGAAGCACTCTCTGCCAGAGCTGTAAGAAAAAAAACAATAGCTATTCTTTGTTGGGCACTTACTGAGACCTTTGCCTAATGTATTTCCTTGGTTCTAAGGTGCCATCCATACCATTTATATAACAACAGCTTTCCAGGAAAAGAAGATGGAAAATAAAGGGAAAAGAAAATAAACTACCATATTCGATGTACTCATCTATTAAAAGATGCTGACTTCAGAAACATTAACAGGTAAAAACAAACAAAAACAAATGTATGCCTTAGAAAGAAAGTAAATATGGGACACGTTCTCATCTAGTTCTTACAAAAATGTTACATGGTAGGTATGGTTGTTAGACCCATTTTAAAATGTGAGGGTTGGTAAGGTTAACTGACTGTCGCCAGGGTACGTGTCCCGCAAGCAGCTGAGCTAGGACTTAAACACAGATCTGCTGCACACCCAACTTCACACATTTTTTTTTCTGAGACGTCGCTCTGATGCCCAGGCTGGAGTACAGTGGTGTGATCTTGGCTCACTGTAACCTCTGCCTCCCGGGTTCAAGCAATTCTCCCTGCCTCAGCCTCCCTAGTAGGTGGAATTACAGGCCTGTACCACCACCCCGGCTAATTTTTCTATTTTTAGTAGAGACGGAGTTTCGCCATGTTGGCCAGGCTGGTCTGGAACTCCTGACCTCAAGTAATCCACTCCCTTCAGCCTCCCAAGTGCGGGGATTACAGGCATGAGCCACGTGCCTGGCCCCAACTTCACATTCTTAATCATTGTAATCCATTTCTCCCTAAAGTGAGGAATGAATACTGTGGGAAGCAAAGCTTAAAGGGTTTTGGTGAGTATTATAGCAGGCCAGCTATAGCAGGCAGCTGTAGCAAATGGACCCAGACATGTGGTACAAATGAAAGGAAATGCACTTCTTGCTCATTTAATAGTCTTTGATGGCTGTTCATGGGCAGAAGCAGTTCTCTTCCATGCAGTCCTTCAGGGTGGTAGGTGACTATGCCATCTTCAACATGTGGCTTTCAGTGTGTCACTAGCTCAGTGAGCTGGAGGAGGGAAGGGCATGGACAGGTGTGTTAATCTGTTGCTATAAAGGAATACCTGAAGCTGGGTAACCTATAAAGACAAGGGGTTTATTTGGCTCACAGTTCTTTAGGCTCTACAAGAAGCATGATTCGGTATCTGCTCCTAATGAGGGCCTCAGGAAGCTTCCAATCATGGTGGAAGGCCACGGAGGAGCAGACATGTCACATGGTAAAAAGGGGAGCAAGAGAGTGAGGGAGGAAGCACCAGGTGCTTTTAAACAACCAGATCTCAAGTGGATTCACAGAGCAAGAACTCACTCATTACCATGAGGACAGCACCAAGTCGTTCATGAGGCCTGCGCTCCCATGACCTAAATACCTCCCACCAGGCCCACCTCTGACACCAGAGGTCACATTTCGGCATGAGATTTGGAGGGGACAAAACATCCAAACCATATCAAGGAGGAACCTGCTGTCTCCAAGCCCTAATGTAGAAGTGGTATCTACTCACACTCTATTCAGAAGCACCAGGCCATACTAAACCACAAGGAAGTGGGATAGAAAATGAGGTTGTAATCACTGCCAGCCAATAACTACTCTGTTACTATGGAAGGTGAGAACGAATTTCCGTGAAAAGCTACTGGTCACTTTCACTAAGTGGCTTAGAGACATAGAACAATATTGAGTCACAGAAAATCTCAATTTGGTGCTAAAGGAAGTCTTCCTTCCTTCTTCCTTCCTTCCTTCCTTCCTTCCTTCCTTTCCTTCCTTCTTTCCTTCCTTCCTTTCCTTCCTTCTTTCCTTCCTTCCTTCTTTCCTTCCTTCCTTCCTTCCTTCCTCTTTTCCTTTCTTTCCTTCTTTCTCTCTCTCTCTCGTTCTTTCTTTCTTCTCACTTTGTCACCCAGGCTGGAGTGCACTGGTGTGATCACAGGTCACTGCAACCTCAACCTCCCAGTTTCAAGCGATCCTTCTGCCTGAGCTCCTCAAGTAGCTGGTACTTCAGGTGCTTGCCACCACGGCAGCTAATTTTTTTGTATTTTTTGTAGACACGGGTTTCACCATGTTGCCCAGGCTGGTCTCAGACTTCTGAACTCAAGTGATCCATCCATCTCAGCCTTTCAAAATGCTGGGATAACAGGCATGAGCCATTGCACCTGGCCTAAAGAAGCTCTTTAACACTTTTCTACTTTTGCTGGTTAGCTGCTGCTGCTGCTGCATCTTCTTCCTTTTTTTTTTTTTTTTTTTTTTGAGATGTAGTTTCACTCTTCTTGCCCAGGCTGGAGTGCAATGGCATGATCTTGGCTCACTGCAACCTCCGCCTACTGGGTTCAAGCGATTCTTGTGCCTCAGCCTTCCAAGTAGCTGGGATTACAGGCGTGCACCACCACACCCAGCTAATTTAATTATTTTTAGTACAGATGGGGTTTTACCATGTTGGTCAGGCTAGTCTCGAACTTTTGAGCTCAAGTGATCCATCCACCTCAGCCTCCCAAAGTGCTGGGATTACAGGTGTTAGCCACTGCAACCGGATTTTTTTTTCTTTTTTTGAACAAAGACAACAGAAGATGGTGTTTAATAGGACTAATTAATACCGATGCTGGGTAGGACTATAAGTTTCCCTTTACCATTAATTTGCTTAAATGGAAAAAAGTCAGAAGATGTTTTCTAATGTTAAATAATTACGCAGTGGCATGTGGATATGGCACACAGTTATAAGGGTGCTTTGCAAATGACTGACCTCTGGCAAACAGTGCCCCATGCTGCAGACACCAGGCAGGGTTCCTGAAGCTAGGGCAAGAGTCCCAGGATGGTGGGTTGGCCAGCTAGGCTGCTAGCATGATGTGGCTCAGGCTGAGAGCAGAGAGGCCCTGCTTGAGGCCTGGGCTGGTCCCAGAGCCCGGCTGCAAGGGGAATCCAAGACCAGGTGCTATTTCTGTGATCCCACTGGCCAGTCCTTAGGGCATAAGCAGGGGTATATAGTCCTAGCCCGTGCCCAAAGTGGAGGCTGGGAAGTTTGCTGATGTCTCCTCTCTCTGCCTTCCCCTTTGCCCCACTGGGCTGCTCTCCAGAAGGCTGAAATCTTGGGTGCTTTTTCTGGAAGACTCTGTACCCTGGCTAAGGTCCCAGCTGGCTGGCGGCTGCCCCTTGTCATTTGCTGCCACACTTCCTGAGGGCAAGGGGGAAGGTGGAGCTGGGCCTCCGTCCTGGAACAACTGGGTGAGTCCAGACCGCGGTCTGAAACCCACATTCTTCCTGAAAATGGTTGGCCAACTGAGGCATTTTTAGAGATGAACAACCCTGGAGTAGCCGATGAACTTTGTGTCCATTACTGTGGAGGGCTCTGGATGGCCAGATAGTGTGGGAATACTCATCGGTTACCAGGGAAATGCAAATTAGAACAACGACATGCTTTTCACTCTTTGGGGTGGCAACAAGTTTAAGAGTCTGACAGTATCAGTGCTTTCAGGGATGTCTGGGGAATGCTACTCTCAAATACAGCTAGTAGGAAACTTTCTTGGGATATTTACTTTGCAGAACAAGTTAGCACTATCCAGAAAAACCTTGAAATATTGCCTGAAATGCTCTTGTGCATATGCACAAGAAAGCATGTACAACTCTGTTCATTGAGGCACAGTTTGTAATTGAAAAAACCCAGGAGACCACCCAGAAGTCCAGCAATAAGGGAATAGATAAACAAAATGTGGCTGTGGCCATTAGAACAAAAAACCCAATCTACACAGATCAATATGAGAGAGCCAAGCAACACAATATTGAGTGAAAAAAGCATGATGCAAAATGATATGTGTATTAATTATTGCCATATAACAAAGTACCCCAAAACTTAGTGACTTTAAGCAACAAGACACATTTATTATCTTCATAGTTTCTGTGAGTGATGAATTCAGGTGCAACTTAGTTGGGGGGTTCTGGTTGGGGGTTTCTCATAGAGTTGCCATGAAGATGTCAGCTGGGGCTACTGTCATCTGAAGGCTTGACTGGGGCTGGAGGATCCATTTCTCATTAGGCTTATATAGAGGACTGTCAAGTTGATGCTGATTATTTGTGGGGGTTCCTCTCCACATGGGCTTCTTCCATGGGGCTACTTGAGTATCTTCCTGACATGGCAGCTGACTACCCACAGTGGGAGCAATCTAACAGAGTGCAAAGTGAAAGTGGCAATGTTTTTTATGACATAATCTTGGAAGTCATCCACCATCACTTCGACCCTATTCTGTTCATTAAGAATAAGTCACTGATATTGAACTCGAGTTGGAAGAGGTGAGTCCGGTCTCAAAATGGAGGTAAAACCGCCGCCCGGTCGCCCCCAGCCCGACTCCGGCCGTCACTGTTGCCGCCGGAGGGAGGAGGGCCATGATCCAAAGGAACCAGAGCAGTTGAGAAAACTTTTATTGGTGGTCTGAGCTTTGAAACTACAGATGATAGTTTAAGAGAACATTTTGAGAAATGGGGCACACTTACAGATTGTGTGGTAATGAGAGATCCCCAAACCAAACGTTCCAGAGGCTTTGGTTTTGTGACTCACTCTTGTGTTGAACAGGTGGATGCAGCTATGTGTGCTCAACGACACAAGGTTGATGGGCGTGTAGTGGAACCAAAGAGAGCTGTTTCTAGAGAGGATTCTGTAAAGCCTGGTGCCCATCTAACAGTGAAGAAAATTTTTGTTGGTGGTATTAAAGAAGACACGGAAGAGTATAATTTGAGAGACTACTTTGAAAAGTATGGCAAGATTGAAACCATAGAAGTTATGGAAGACATGCAGAGTGGAAAAAAGAGAGGATTTGCTTTTGCAACTTTCGATGATCATGACACAGTTGATAAAATTGTTGTTCAGAAATACCACACTATTACTGGGCATAATTGTGAAGTGAAAAAGGTCCTTTCTAAACAAGAGATGCAGTCTGCTGGATCCCAGAGAGGCCGTGGAGGTGGATCTGGCAATTTTATGGGTCGTGGAGGAAACTTTGGAGGTGGTGGAGGTAATTTTGGCCGTGGTGGAAACTTTGGTGGAAGAGGAGGTTATGGTGATGGAGGTGGTGGCAGCAGAGGTAGTTATGGAGGAGGTGATGGTGGATATAATGGATTTGGTGATGGTGGCAACTATGGCGGTGGTCCTGGTTATAGTAGTAGAGGGGGCCGTGGTGGTGGTGGACCAGGAGGATATGGAAACCAAGGTGGTGGATATGGTGGCAGTGGTGGAGGATATGATGGTTACAATGAAGGAGGAAATTTTGGCGGTGGTAACTATGGTGGTGGTGGTAACTATAATGATTTTGGAAATTATAGTGGACAACAGCAATCAAATTATGGACCCATGAAAGGGGGCAGTTTTGGTGGAAGAAGCTTGGGCAGTCCCTATGGTGGTGGTTATGGATCTGGTGGTGGAAGTGTTGGATATGGTGGCAGAAGGTTCTAAAAGCAGCAGACAAGGGCTACAGTTCTTAGCAGGAGAGAGAGTGAGGAGTTGTCAGGAAAGCTGCAGGTGACTTTGAGACAGTCGTCCCGAATGCATTAGAGGAACTGTAAAAATCTGCCACAGAAGGAGCGATGATCCATAGTCAGAAAAGTTACGGCAGCTTAAACAGGAAACCCTTCTTGTTCAGGACTGTCATAGCCACAGTTTGCAAAAAGTGCAGCTATCGATTAATGCAATGTAGTATCAATTAGATGTACATTCCTGAGGTCTTTTATCTGTTGTAGCTTTGTCTTTTTTCTTTTTCTTTTCATTACATCAGGTATATTGCCCTGTAAATTGTGGTAGTGGTACCAGGAATAAAAAATTAAGGAATTTTTAACTTTTCAAAAAAAAAAAAAAAGAATAAGTCACTAAGTTTGGTCCACGCTTAAGGGAAGAGGAACCAGACTCCTCCTTTGAAAGAAAAGAGTGTCAAAGAATTTGTGGACATAATATAAAGCTTGCATATGTATGGTTTGATACTGTGTATGTAGTTAAAAATAATATACACACATGCCTGGCTAATCAGAGGTCTCCACAAATCTGGCTATGGTGATTACTTCAGGAATGGATTCAGCATTTGGGCACTGGAGATTCTTTGTTCTGGGGATGTCAAGCTTTCAGGATATGAGTCTTGGGCTGTTTAGGGTCATCTCGTTTACTGAAATTAAGAGACTTTCTGAAGCACTGAGAGATAAGCCCAATAAGATCGTTTGAGCCTCTGGATTAAGATATGCCTGAAGACTCATTCATCTTTGTCTGAAATTTTTAGTTGTACAGTATAAAAAATTACCTTTTTAGCATACAATGGCTTGGATTGGGCTGCTTTCTCTTGTCACTACAGCGCTTTTGATGAATACAATAGTTACGGTGTCGCTGTTGGAGTTTAGGTCAAGGCCAAAGTTGAGGTTAGGTCCGAGGTATGGGAGAGGTTTGCAATGAGAATTAACACTTAGGTTTTGTTTGTTCGTTTGGAGACAAGGTCTCATTCTGTCACCCAGGCTGAAGTGCAGTAGTGCAATCATAGCTCACTGCAGCGTCAAACCCCTGGCCTCAAGTCATCCTTCTGCTGTATCCTTCCAAGTAGCTGGTGCTACAGGTGCATGCCATTATGTCTGGCTAATTAGAAAAAAAGTTTTAGGTCAGGTGCAGTGGTTCATGCCTGTAATCTCAGCACTTTGGGAGGCCGAGGTAGGAGGATTGCTTGAGGAGTCTGTTATTAGCCTGGGCAACATGGTGAGACCTTGTCTCTAAAAAACCCAAACAACAACAACAACAACAACAAAATTTTTTAGAGATGGGGTCTCCCTATGTTGCCCAGGCTAGTCTCAAACTCCTGGCCTCAAATGATCCTTCTGCCTCAGCTTCCTAAAGTGCTGTTGTTATAAGCATAAGCCACTGCACTTGGGCAACACTTGGTTTTGCCTTTGGTTTTGTTTGACTCTCATTTGGAAATCTGTCTTGAAGGTGTCACTGCCTCTCCACTCCTACTGTCACTGACCTAGTTCACACCCTCATAAACTCTTGCTTGGATCATTGCTGTAGTCTTCTAACTGATCCTCTGCTGCTACTGTCTTCCTTTATCTGTTATGTGCCACATTGCTTATAGATTGTGGGTTTGAAACCAATGTTGTGATGTCGCTCCCATGCTCAAAAACCTTTGTTGACCCTAACTGTCTGTAGAATCAGACTCAAATGCATTAGTTTGACATTCAAGTTGCTCATTATTGGCCTTCAGCTCCTTGTCCAGCACCATGTCCCAGTGCACCTCGCCACACACACACACACAGACCCCACATTTCAGTTCTCACTTAGATTGCAGTCTCAGGGATTAGGCATAGCATTGGGTTTAGGGTTGAGCCTAAATCTGGGTTTGTGCTAATCAGCCTTCAAGATAATGCTCAGTGATTCCTGCCTCCTGGCATTTCTGCCATTGTATAATCCTCTGCTACAATAAATAGGACCAATCTGTGTAACCAATAGGATATATTTCTGGGTGTATCTGGGTGGGTGTTTCCCAATAAGATTAGCATTCAAATTGATGGACTCAGTATAGCAGATTTCGCAACGCCCCACCACTGTGGATGGGGCATCATCTAATCCATTGAGGGCCTGAATAGAACAAAAAGGTAGAGGAGGGGAAATTTGATCTCTCTGCCTGACTGAGCTGGAACCTTGGTCTTCTCCTGCCTTTGGATTGGGACTTACATGATTGGCGCTCCTGGTTCTCAGGCCTTCAGACTTGGACTGGAACTTAAACCATTGGTTCTTCTTCTGGAACTCAAACTGGAGCTACACCACTAGCTTTCCTGGGTCTCCAATTTGCAGACACATATCATAAGACTTCTCAGTCTCCAGAATCATGTGAGCCAATTCTTTACAATAAATCTCTAGTGCTCCTGTTCTATTCTTTTAGGGAACCAATTACATGCATGTCCATGCCTGAATCTCTTCTCCAATCTGCTTGTTTTTTTATTTATGATTCATTCTCTGAGTTTTAGAATAATTTTTTAAAAAAATAGGATCTCACTCTATCATCCAGGCTGGAGTGCAGTGGGATGATCATAGCTCACTGTAGCCTTGAACTCTTGGGCAATCCTCCAACCTCAGCCTCTTGTGTGGCTAAGACTACAGGCATGCACCACTATGTTCAGCTAATTTATATACATTTTTTTCTTTTCTTTTTTTCTTTTTTTTTTTGAGACAGAATCTGGCTTGTTGCCCAGGCTGGAGTGCAGTGGTGTGATCTCGGCTTACTGCAATCTCTGCCTCTCAGGTTCAGGCAATTCTCCAGCCTCAGCTTCCCGAGTAGCTGGGCTTACAGGCCTTTGCCACCACACCCAGCTAATTTTTATATTTTTAGTAGAGACGGGGTTTCGCCATGTTTGCCAGGCTGGTCTTGAACCCTTGGCCTCAATGATCCTCCCACCTTAGCCTTCCAAAATGCCAGGATTACAGGCATGAGCTACTGATCCTGGCATAGAAGAATTTTAAAATCATTTCTTCAGACTCACTGACTTAATTTCATCCAACATCCAATCTCCTATTAGGCACCTCTGTTGCCTTTTTAGACTCTATAGATATATTTTTATCTCTAGAATATTTTTATGTTCTAGGATTATTTTCTAAGAATTGTTTTAGAGAGTCAATAGTCTCTAATCTTGTGAATATTACAAAGTAGCCATTTTTTCTTTTGTATTTTGTCCTGTGGGCAGCAAGGGTGAGATATCCAGGGACATTTGCTCTAATTCCTCATGTCAATGTCATTTTAACCTGCTGGATCTTTGTATATGTTCAGTCATTACTCTCTATTTGCTCCTTTTTACAGAAGGAGGTCCTTGTTTGTTCAACGCTTGGTGTTAAGGTGGGTTAAACAGTCTGTCTGAATATATTTGGCCCAGACAAAGAGAGAAGGGGAAAGTTTCTATTTACTATAGCTTTACTTTGCCTTAGTAAAGAATCAGCACTCTGTGGTGCTTGCGGGCGAGCGTCAGCCCAGGGCAGATGTGGCCCTGTATTTCTCCTCTGTGTCAAATGTCTTTCTGTGTGTCCATGTTTGTTTTAGCAATCAGATTTAACTGAGGAAATAACACCTCAAGCCCTGCTGGGCTTATTAGGGGGCTGTGCCTGGGAGCGAAGCTGCTTAATTGGGCGCATCTCCTGGTGTGAAGAGGCACTGGCATATACTTCAGCATCCTTAAGCTTTGCTTCCTTATAAACTACACCCAGGGTCCACTCTTGTCCCCTTGAAACTGGCAGAGATCCTAATGGATGTTCGGTTCCTTCTACCTCCAACTTGAGTGGGCTTCTCCTTTGCTTGGAATAGACCATGGTTCGGCAGGTCTACTCTCAATCTGGTTTAAACTCAATGTATCTTGCAGAACTTCCTAAATGTTTCTGGACTGGTCTAAAGGGCACCCTTCCTTATTTTCCATTTGTGAGGCAGTGGTATTTTCTCTTTCCATCAACCTGGTTCTCCCTGTCCCTCATCCTCCTTCATTTGGCCAACCAAGTCATGCCACAGGTCTCAGCTTAAACCATACTTCCTCCAGGAAATGTCCCTGGAAGTTCCCCAGGTAGACATCCTACACTGTGCCCTTAGAATTTCTCATATTCTGCCTGTCATAGATCTCAGTCTCTACAATTCTAACTCTGTCTTCCCCTGTGGACTGTAGTATACAGAGCAAGGACACTGCCCATTTACTCATTCACTCAAGAACTATTAAAAACTGTCCTAACATGGTTTTTCTCTCCTGCCCAGTGCCTGCCACAGATTATTTAGTTAATATTCACTGGAAGGATTTATGGGCAGCTTCAGGGAACCAGCCCTGAGATGGTGGCTGGGTAAGCAGAAAGAATGTTGGAACACCGGTGGGTGGGGCTTCACTGCAGGCCCAGGGAGCAAGAGAGTCATAGGTGGAGGGAACTGAGCCCTGCTAACCTGGGCTGGTGCCCTGGGGTTGGCGTGAAGTGGGGATTGCCTGATAGGGACCATCAGGCAAAGAGTGAGCTGGGGCTGGGCATGGGGCAGACCCTCTGATGTTGTGCTAAGAAATCTCAGACAGCCAAAGGAAAACAGTGTGTCTGTGGCTGAGACCTCCATGGCTAGAGTTTTGCACCAATGAGCCATTATTCTGGAATGTACTGAAGTGTTTATGCCTATAAACTTTGCAGTCAGCCTGAGAGACTCAAGAAGGTTACACAACAGTTCTCAGAAGACTGGGCGTGGTGGCTCACACCTGTAATCCCAGCATTTTGGGAGGCCGAGGCAGGCAGATAAGTTGAGCTTAGGAGTCTGACACCAGCCTGGGAAACATGGCAAAACCCCATATCTGCAAAAAATGCAAAAATTAGATAGGCATGGTGATGTGTGCCTGAGGTCCCAGCTACTCGGGAGGCTGAGGTGGGAGGATCACTTGAGCCCAGGAGGTTGAGGCTGCAGTGAGTTGTGATTGCACCACTGCACTCCAGCCTGGGCAACAGAACAAGCCTCTGTCTCCAAAAACAAAAAGTTCTTAGGGCCTCAATTTCCTTTTCTTTAAAATGGAGATATGACTAGTGCCTACCTTGTAGGGCCATTGTGATAAATTATTAATAATTATTATATTAATTAATATTAATTGATTATTTATTTAAATATTTAAATAATTAAACATTAATAAATATTTTCTATAATAATTATTATTAAATAAATTATGAATAATAATAAATTAATAATTATTAGTAGCAGTAATTTTTGAGACAGAGTCTTGCTCTGTTGCACATTGGATAATCAAATGAGATTATGTGTGTAGCACATGAGCCTGCTGTTTGGCATAGAGTAAAAGCTTAATAAATAAGAATTATTATTATCCTGTAGTCTTGCTGGTTGATATGGTTTGGCTGTGTTCCCACCCAAACCTCATCGTGAATTGTAGTTCCCGTAATTCGTGTGTCGTGGGAGGGACCTGGTGGGGGGCAAGTGAATCATGAAGGCAGTTACCCCCATGCTGTTGTTCTCATGATAGTGAGTTTTCATGAGATCTGATGGTTTTATAAGGGGCTTTTTTCTCCTTTTGCTTGGCACATCTCCTTGCTGCCACCCTGTGAAGAAGGACATGTTTGCTTCCCCTTCCACCATGAATGATGGTAAGTTTCCCGAGGCCTCCCCAGCTACTCTGAATTGTGAATCAGTGAAATCTTTTTCCTTTATAAATTACCCAGTCTTGGACATGTGTTTATTAGCAGTGTGGAAACAGGCTAATACCTTGGAATTATTTGCAGTGCATCTAAAGAAGATGAGAGGAGCAAAGTTTTGCTTCCTTTTGGACGTATATCTTCCACTATCTGTTAGAACTTCTGGTTGTGCCAGCCAGTAGCATGTGAAAGACCCCTTCCTGGGCCAGCATCTACCCAGAGACTTCCTTTTGTTTCTTTTTTTTTTTTGAGACAGACTCTTGCTCTGTTGCCCAGGCTGGAGTGCAGTGGCACAACCTCGGCTCACTGCAACTTCCACTTCCCAGGTTCAAGCTATTCTCTTGCCTCAGCCTCTCACATAGCTGGGATTGCAGGTGCCCACCACCACGCCCAGCTCATTTTTGTCTTTTTAGTAGGGACAGGGTTTCGCCATGTTGGCCAGGTTGGTCTTGAACTCCTGACCTCAAGTGATCCCCGCCTTGGCCTCCCAAAGTTCTGAAATTACAGGTGTGAGGCACCATGCCTGGCCGACCTACCCAGATTTCTCTGGGACTGGGTTGCAGCACAGAACAGCTGGGTTCCCCCAACATGCTACATCTCTATAGATGAGGCCTAAAGCTGCCGTCACCCATGTGAGAAGGCCAGGAATTGCAGCACGAGCCAGTCATGCCTAATCACAGTGAAACATCCTAAGATAGAACAAGTTGCCCAGATATCATCGAAAAGCTACATTTAGCTATAAAAAAAGCTATACTGGGACTAGGTAGAGAGGAATGTAGACCAGAGAAAGTTTAAAAGAGCCACTGATGGGCTCTTTGAGACTTTTCTGCCAAAATTGAGGTTTCTAAATTATGGTTCTTGTCCAATCCATTGGACTAACAATATTCTGAAGCCTGTCCAACATTTAGGGCTTGGTGACTGGATTTGGGATGAGGGCTGCCTTTTTTTTTTTTTTTTTTTCTGGATAAGCGTGAGGGTGCTAACTTCTAGGTTTTTTGCCTGACAAACTGGTTAGATAGAGATGCTGACTAGTTGATGTTTTGGGAGGATGAAGAAATTTGGAGGGAGGGAGGGAAGAAGAAGGAGGAGGAGGAAAGAAAGGAAGGAAGAAAGGAAGGAAGGAAGGAAGGGAGAGAGGGAGGGAAGGAGGGAGGGAGGAAAAGAAAAAAAGATAGGAAAGGAAACAATCAGAGAAGGAAGAGCAAACCAGGGGTTAGATGTTCTACCACCAGACATCTGAAGGAGACCTTTAATTCACTGAAAAAAAATGCAATTAAATTTTAAACACATGAAACATACTCAACCTCACTCATGATGGAAGAAGTACATGATCAAACAATGAAGTGGCACCAATAGAGGCTTCATTTTTTAAAAAGCAGTTTTAGGTTCCCAGCAAAATTGAGAGGGAAATATTAACACGAATATTTTCCATCCCTCTTCTCCCCCATGCATATTCTTCCCCACTATCAGCATCTCCCACTAGAGTAGCACATTAGTTGTAGTTGACAGACCTACATTGACACATCATGATCACCCAAGTTCATAGTTTACATTAGGGTTCATTTTTGGTGTTGCGCATCCTATGGGTTTGGTCAAATATATAATGACAACCTGGCGTGGTAGCTCATGCCTGCAATCCGAGCACTGTGGGAGACCGAGGTGGGTGAACCATCTGAGATCAGGAGTTCGAGACCAGCCTGACCAATATAGTGAAACCCCATCTCTACTAAAAATACAAAAATTAGTCAGGCATAGTGGTGTGTGACTGTGTAGTCCCAGCTACTTGGGAGGCTGAGACAGGTGAATTGCTTCAACCCAGGAGGCAGAGGTTGCAGTGAGCCGAGATTATACCATTGTACTCCAGCCTGGGGAACAGAATGAAACTCCATCTCAAAATAAATAAATAAATAAACAAATGTTTAATGACATATGTCCATCATTATGGTATCATATGGAGTAACTTCACTGCCCTAAAAATCCCTCTCTATTCAGTGTATTCATCTCTTCCTCCTCACCATTCCCTGGCAACCACTGATCTTTTTCCTGTCTCCACAAGTTTGCCTTTTCCAGAATGTCATACAGTTAAAATCATATAGTATGTAGCCTCTTCCTTTTTTTTTTTTTTTTTTTTTTGGTTGAGATGGAATCTTACTCTGTTGCCCAGGCTGGAGTGCAATGGCTACATCTTGGCTTACTGCAACCTCCACCTCCTGGGTTCAAGAGATTCTCCTGCCTCAGCCTCCTGAGTAGCTGGGATTACAGGCACCCACCACCATGCCTGGCTAATTTTTGTGTTTTTAGTAGAGATGGGGGTTTTGCCATGTTGGCCAGGCTGGTCTTGAACTCCTGATCTCAGGTGATCCACCTGTCTCTGCCTCCCAAAGTGCTGGAATTACAAGCGTGAGCCATTGCCCCTGGCCAATGACCAAAAGCTTCTGCCTCACCTGAGAGCCATTTAGAACTGCACACCTTATTCCAGACCTAACAGATCAGTCTGTACTTTAAATTGGATCCCTAATGGTTTATATGCTGATCAAAGTTTGAGAAGCATTATGCTAAGTAACCGCTGTGACCATAAATGTGTAACTGATCAACTGATATAATTACATGATTTTTCCCCATCAGGGCTAACAAGCCCACTAGCCAGAAAAGAGAAACTCCCATTTGCATTGTTCCAGGGTTGCCAGGGTGAAAAGGTAGGGAGGTGTTGAATGCATGGCTGAAGTGTTTGACTATGAGGTCTCCTACAGAAAGAAGATGAAGGATGAGAGTTTCCCTCAGCCTACATTCATATATCAAACCCAGATGGATTAAAGATTTAAACATAAGACTTAAACACCATAAAAACCCTAGAAGAAAACCTAGGCAGGCCGGGCGCGGTGGCTCAAGCCTGTAATCCCAGCACTTTGGGAGGCCGAGGCGGGTGGATCACGAGGTCAAGAGATCGAGACCATCCTGGTCAACATAGTGAAACTCCGTCTCTACTAAAACTACAAAAAATTAGCTGGGCATGGTGGTGCGTGCCTGTAATCCCAGCTACTCAGGAGGCTGAGGCAGGAGAATTGCCTGAACCCAGGAGGCGGAGGTTGCGGTGAGCCGAGATCGTGCCATTGCACTCCAGCCTGGGTAAAATGAGGAAAACCCCACCTCAAAAAAAAAAAAAAAAAAAAAAAAAAAGAAAAAGAAAACCTAGGCAATACCATTCAGGACATAGGCATAGGCAAAGACTTCATGACTAAAACACCAAAGCAACGGCAACAAAAGCCAAAGTACCTAAATGGGATCTAATTAAACTTAAGTGCTTCTGCACAGCTAAAGAAACAATCATTAGAGTGAACTGGCAACCAACAGAATGGGAAAAAATTTTTGCAAGCTACCTGTCTGACAAAGGGCTAATATCCAGAATCTGCAAAGAACTTAAACAAATTTACAACAAACAACCCCATCAAAAAGTAGTCGAAGGATATAAACAAATACTTTTCAAAAGAAGACATTTATGCCATCAACAAACATATGAAAAAATGCTCATCAACACTGGTCATTAGAGAAATGCAAATCAAAACCACATTTGAGATACCATCTCACACCAGTTAGAATGGCGATCATTAAAAAATCTGGAGACAGCAGATACTGGACAGGATGTGGAGAAACAGGAATGCTTTTACACTGTTGGTGGGAGTGTAAATTACTTCAACCATAGTGGAAGACAGTGTGGCGATTCCTCAAGGATCTAGAAATAGAAATACCATTTGACCCAGCAATCCCATTACTGGGTATATACCCAAAGGATTATAAATAGTTCTATTATAAAGACACATGCACATGTATGTTTACTGCAGCACTGTTCACAATAGCAAAGACTTGGAACCAACCCAAATGCCCATCAATGATAGACTGGATAATGAAAATGTGGCACAGGTACACCATGGAATACTATGCAGCCATAAAAAGGATGAGTTCATGTCCTCTGCAGGGACATGGATGAAACTGGAAACCATCATCCTCAGCAAACTGACGCAAGAACAGAAATCCAAAAGGAGGAGAACATCACACAATGGAGCCTGTTGGGGGTGGGGTGGTTAGGGGAGGGGTAGCAGGGGGTGGGGAGATTGGGGAGGGATAACATTAAGAGAAATACCTGATGTAGGTGACGGGGGTGGGGGTGGGGAAAGGATGCAGCAAACCACCATGGCATGTGTATACCTATGTAACAATCCTACACAATCTGCACATGTACCTCAGAACTTAAAGTATAATAACAATAAAAAAAGAACAACAACAAAAAAAGAAAAAAGATGAAGGAGAGAGCAGATGAGCTGGGAATTTAGGGAAGGCTGAGGGGGTCTGAAGATTCCAACTGGGTCAAGAACGAGGATAGAGAACAAGAGTAGGAAAAGTGGAGGGGGGCAGATGTGGTGGCTCACGTCTGTAATCTGAGTACTTAGGGAGGCCAAAGCTAGCAGATCACTTGAGGTCAGAAGTTCGAGATCAGCCTGACCAACATGGTGAAACCCTCCTCTACTAAAAATACAAAAAAATTAGTTGGGCATGGTAGTGGGAGCCTGTAATCCCAGCTACTCCAGAGGCTGAGGCAGGAGAATTCTTTGAACCCTGGAGGTAGAAGTTGTGGTGAACCGAGATTGTGCCACTGCACTCCAGCCTGGATGATAGAGTGAAACTCCCTCTCAAAAAGAAGAAGAAAAAAAGGGGAGGGATGGGAGGTATTTCATATAAAAGGTGTAGCTTGGGAATATGTGGCTACCAAGGACTGAAGAGGAAAGTTATTAGAGTTGAGGAACTCAAAGAATTGTGAGGTCTCCTGATTGAGTGGGTCATTCAGAGTTCAAGTACAATTTGCTCAAGATGAGGACCTAGGCTTGTTTGCTCCGCCACTGTTCTTTGGGGAATCCACGTGGTGTGGGGGAACTCACCCTTATTCAGGATGGGCTCCTGACTCAGACATGGCCAATGAGAGTGTCATCCTCTGACCACTGTGATTGGTTCAGAGCTGGGCATGTGACCCAAACAGGACCAATCAGAATCCCTTGCTGGGTTTGATATGTGAATGCAGAGTGAAGGAGGACCTCATTTTCTTTGATATGAATGAACTGGAAAAGCAGTAGAGGCTTAGCAGGGTGAGTGGTTGCCAAAGGCCATCTTTGCATCCTGTGGAAGGAAGTGATCTAAGAAGAAAGGCAAGGAGATGAATGGAATTGGGGAGGGTGATGGGTGGGGCCCTGGTGACTGAACATCGGGTCCATCTGCCCTTAAAGCTGGATGCATCTAGACGGTTCATTTAAGTGAGTCACAGTAACCCCCTCCCCAAAGCCAGTGTGAGCTGGGGTGGCTGCCCCATCTGAAAAAGCACAGATAAGGCTGGGTGCAGTGGCTCAGGTTCATAATCCCAGAGCTCTGGGAGGCCAAGGCAGGAGGATCACTTGAGGCCAGGAGTTCAAGACCAGCCTGGCAACACAGTGAGACTCCATTTCTACAAAAAATTTAAAAAAAATTTTTTTTTTTTTTTAATTAGCCAGCCACGGTGGTCCATGCCTGTAGTCCCAGCTACTCAGAAGGCTGAGGCAGGAGAATCGCTTGAGCCCAAGGAGTTTGGGGCTGCAGTGAGCTCTGATGGTGCTACTGCACTCCAGCCTAGGCCACAGAGCAAGACTCCATCTCTTTAAAAAAACAAAAACAAAACAAAACAAAAAACCGTAAATGCAAGGAGCAAACAGGGCAGCAGGGGCTGAAGTCTTTGGGGATGTAAACAGGGTCTTGGATGATGGTGGGTGGTGTTGGAGGGTGACAGAGGTGGTATGTTGGTGCCGGGGGCTTCAAAGGGGGAAGGCTGCAAATAGTGCAGTGGAAGTGGCAGAGACAGTCTGGGAAAATGTCAAGGTCACCTCGAGGAAGCCTATGGGCATGGAAGTAGCCTGCAGCCTCCACCCAAAGCCTGATAGTGAGGCAGGACCATCAGGACCAGAGACCTGTACATGGACTGAGCCTGGCTGTCATTCGTGTTTAACCCTGATCCGGACCACAGACTGATCCCTGATCCTGACTGCACTGAGCACTCCTCTGGCCATTGGCTCACCCCGGACTCAGGCCCCATGCTATGCTCTGATCCTGTCCCTTTTCTCTCCGTCCTTTCATACTCAGTGTAAAGTCCCTGGTGCATGCTGGCTGGCCCATGGCTATCATAGTGTCTCCTTATTTCATGAATTGCATCCATCACTCGCCACGGCCAAGAACATTATTCTAAGATCTCAAGTCATGGCCCAGAAAGCCAAATCCAGCTTTCCAACTGAAGAACTAGCCAATGACCTCTCCTAAATCCTCCTCTCTTTTTCAACATCTCTGCCCCAAGGGAGGATGTGATGAGGACACCCCCTTGACTCCCAAGATATTCTGTAAGGCCATCAATTTCCATAAACTGTCCATTGAGGGTGGGCTGGCATTTGCCTGCCCCACTTCCCAGATCCGCATGAATGTGGGAGCTCCTTAGATGTCTAGTTTGGTCATTTTTCAGGTGCCCAGCCTTAAATCAGAAAGTTTAAGTCAATAATAGCAGACCCAGACAACTCCCTTGAGGATCTTCGGGAGTTGCAAAGCCTGAGTTTTTTTTATTATTATTATTTTAAAGTTCAAGATATAGCAGCTTTAAAACCCAGAAGATACCAGAGGACATTTCCCTGGTCCTAACTGTTCTTTGTAACCAGCATCTGCCTCTAGGGCAGCAGAGTAAAAAAATTGTAGTTGACAGTGCTTACCCAACCTTAGCCCATTCAGCTGCCTGTAGGCGGCCTTACTAGTGTCTGATGCATAGTAAATACCTAATGTTATAAAAACAACAGCAAAAACCCAACCCTAGAAAATTCTGCTGAGGGCCGGGCGCGGTGGCTCAAGCCTGTAATCCCAGCACTTTGGGAGGCCGAGGCGAGTGGATCACGAGGTCAAGAGATCGAGACCATCCTGGTCAACATGGTGAAACCCCGTCTCTACTAAAACTACAAAAAATTAGCTGGGCATGGTGGCGCGTGCCTGTAATCCCAGCTACTCAGGAGGCTGAGGCAGGAGAATTGCCTGAACCCAGGAGGCGGAGGTTGCGGTGAGCCGAGATCGTGCCATTGCACTCCAGCCTGGGTAACAAGAGCGAAACTCCGTCTCAAAAAAAAAAAAAAAAAAAAAGAAAATTCTGCTGAGGATCTTTCATGAGCCAAGCCCTCCACCAAGCACTCGATATCAACCTTATCTCATTTTGTCCTCAAAATAAACTTAGGCAGTAAAAACTGTCATTATCCGCCCCCACCCCCTGCTTTTACAGATGAGAAAACTGAAGAAGAGATTGGTTAAGAAACTAGCCCAGAGTCATACAGCTAATAAGTACTGGGACTTGGATTTGAACCAGCTAGTCTGACTTCAGGGCTTAAAAAATAATTATGGATCACTTATTGGCCTTTTGGCTAAGATCACGTGTAAAAAAATAATTATGGGATAGATGAGTAGTAGAATGGATGGAGCGATATGTGAATAGATGGATGGATGAATGGATGGATGAACTGATACGTGAAAGGATGACTGGATGAATGAATGGATGGATTGATGAGTGAATGGATGGACAGATATGTGAATGAATGAGTAGATGGATGGATATGTGGATGGATGGATATGTGAATGGATGGATGGATGAATGGATGGACTGGCTTGTGAATGGATGGATGAATAGATGGATATGTGAATGGATGAATAAGTGGATGAATGGATGAATGGATGGATGGATAATGGATGAATAAGTTAATGTCAGATGACTGAGAGTCTGGAGGTATTCAGGAGGCAGAAGTGTGTTCTGAGGCTGACAGGGATCTGGGGACTGACTGACTGCAGGAGGTTGGCAGGCAACCCCAAAGATAGCCATCCTCACTATCTCCCTTTGCTTTTCTTCTCTTTCTCATATTTGTACTTGAGTCTCTTTCATGTTGCCAGGCTGGGAAATCCTCTGAGCTGGCTTGAGTTACCCCATATATAAAAATAGAGCCCAGATGGTATCTCCTGGAAGCCTGTCATTGCTGGAGTAATGGCTGGTCTTTATTTTCTTCTTTGTGCTTTTCTGAAAATGTCCAATTTTGTATAGTGTGGAATGAGTATCTATTGTTGTGCTAAACCCTGGTGGCTTTTGAGCAATAATTCCTTACCCTCATCTTTTAATGTCACTTTTAGGAGGAGGGCTGCTCTCCCAATTCAGAAATACACACAAAATCCAGGCCTGGCAAACCACAATGTTTCATTACTTTGGCTACAGTGATTGGTTCAAGAAAATCCCCATGACCTAAGTATGTTCAATGCAAGCCCATTCGATAATTTGGGTTTTGAAATAGTTATAAGAGAGAAGTTCTCTTTCTTTGGGTCGGGGGGGTGCTAAGAGATAGTACACATGTCTAGGTTTGTAGCACCTATCTTGACACTGTATGGCAAGTATGTCTGAGAATGGAGCTAACATAAGGGAAGACAGATGAGACACAGAACAGATCTCATCGTCTGAATTCCTGGATCCAGCCATACCTGAAGCAGAAACGCATAGACTTTTCACTTATGTGAGCCTTTATGTACTTACTTTTTTTAAATGAAATGTAATTTAGGCTTTTACCACTCATAGACAAGATTCCAAACATAATACTTTTTACTTTTGTATAACTACAAATAAAAAGTATTTTTAATGTTATTGCCAGGCATGGAGGCTCATGCCTGTAATCCCAGCACTTTGGGAGGCTGAGGCAGGTGGATCCCTTGAGTCCAGGAATTCAAGACCAGCCTGGACAGCACGGCAAGACCCCCATCTCTGCAAAAAGTACAAAAATTAGCCAGGTGTGGCAAATGACTACATACTTGCCTGTAGTCCCAGCGACTTGGGAGGCTAAGGTGGAAGGATTGATTGAGCTGGGGAGGTCAAGGCTGCAGTGAGCTGTGTTGGCGACGCTGCACTCCAGTGTGGGTAACAGAGTAAGACCCTGTCTCAAATAATAATAATAATAAAAATATTGTTATTTAAAAAGAACAAAAGACAACTGTCAGATCCCTGAGTACATGCAATCATTTAACAAAGAGAGCTGTTGAACAACAGAGTTTGTCAGACAAATACCTGCCCATCTGGCCAGAGGTATGAGGACACGAGGCTGGGAAGATTCCACTGGGAATGTTCCTGGAGGAGGGCGAAGGAGCCTTTTAACAATCAGTTCTGATTCATCTCCTCTTGCTGTTCCTTCCAGCTTCCAGCTGGGCACAATGGGGCCCCTTCAGTCTGCAGCCTGCAATTAGAGCACATGTGTCAGGAATCCTGCTGATCCAGGCCCCTTCTCCACCCTGGGCTGGTCCTACCCTGGTAGAGAAGAAGCTAAAATAGTTCCTCTGTTTCCTAGGAGGAAATGAGCCAGAGGTGGACCTGGAGGGGACTGATCATTTCTTGGGGATGCCTCAGTGGAGAAGGGGACAGAGCCAGAAAGATATTTGCACCTTGGGGGCATTCCCTTGAATGCTAGTTTGTTTTAGGGTGTGTTGTGGACATCCATGCAACGCCTGTGTTCACACCGACTCATCGTTTTCTTTATTTTTTAAGATTTTTTTTTAAGACAAGGTTTTGCTTCATCACCCATGCTGGAGTGCAGTGGTGTGACCATACTCACTGTAGCCACAAACTTCTGGGCTCAGGTGATCCTCCCACCTCAGCCTCCCCCGGTAGCTACAACTACAGGCCACCATGTCTATCTACGTTTTATTTGTAAAGATGAGGTCTTGCTATGTTGCCCAGGCTGTCCTCAAACTCTTGGGCTCAAGTGATCCTCCCGTCTTAGTCTCCCAAGTGCTGGGACTACAATCATGAGCCACTGCGTCTGGCCTGAGATTTTCAAAAAAATGGTGCAAAATCATGCACTATGGAAGATTTTGTGTATATCTTTTTAAAAGACATGTGTGGTTTAAAAAAAATAGGAAAGCTAGCCAGGTGTGGTGGCTCACGCCTGTAATCCCAGCACCTTGGGAGGCCGAGGCAGGTGGATCACTTGATCCCAGGAGTTCAAGACCAGCCTAGGTAACATGATGAAACCCCATCTCTACCAAAAATTAGCAGAGTATGGTGACGCGTGCCTGTTGTCCCAGCTGCTTGGGAGGCTGGGATGGGATGATCACCTGAGTCTGGGAAGTCAAGGCTGCAGTGAGCTGTGATCACACCGTACGCACTCTACCCTGGGTATTAGAGTGGACTCCATCAAAAAAAAAAAAAGCAAACACTTGGGTTTCTACTGCCACTTAAGGTGAGAAATAGCTCCTTGCTACCCAGTTTTCCAAATGCCCTGTGTATCTCTAGTCACGTCTACTTTCTCCTCCACTCCTTCAGCCTCAGGCCAGAAGTTTCTGCTCTTCTAATTTCTAAGCTCAGTACTTTTTGCTATTCTTTATCGTTTCACTTATTAATTTTTATTAGGTCAACTTGCTCTTTTCATTTAAATAAATTTAGTTTTTGGATTTTTTATTTTTTAATTACATAACTTTTTTTTGAGACAGAGTTTCACTCTTGTTGCTCAGGTTGAGTACAGTGGCACAATTTGGCTCACTGCAACCTCCGCCTCCCAGGTTCAAGCGATTCTCCTGCCTCAGCCTTCCGAGTAGCTGGGATTGCAGGCATCCACTACCATGCCCGGCTAATTTTTTGTATTTTTAGTAGAGACAAGGTTACACCATGTTGACCAGGCTGGTCTTGAACTCTTTACCTCAGGTGATCCACCTGCCTCGCCTTCCCAAATTGCTGGGATTACAGGCGTGAGCACCATGCCTGGCCACATAACTCTTAAATTGCACCGTTCAGCACCATTTATTATGTCCTCTATGACATGAAACCACCACCTCTATCTAGTTCCAAAGCCTTTTCATTATCCCCAGAGGAGACTCCATATCCATTAAGCAGTCACTCTCCATTTCTCCTCCCAACAATCTGCTGTCTGTCTCTGAATTTATCCATTCTGAGTATTTCATATAGATGGTATGGGATGATGTATGACCTATTGTGTCTGCTGGCTTTGTCCACTTAGCGTGATGTTTTCAAGGCTCATTCATACGTCAGTAGTTCATTCCTTTAAATTTTTTTTTTGATTTTTATGGATTTAGGGATACAAGAGTAGTTTTTTGTAGAGATGGGGTTTTGCCATATTACCCAGGTTTGTCTTGAATTCCTAAACTCAAGCAATCTGCCCGTCCTGGCCTCCCAAAGTGCTGGGATTACAGGTGTAAGCCACCACATCCGGCCTCCATTTCTTTCTTTATGAGTTCCTGAGCTGTTAGAATTACACAAGTTGATGTGTGTGAAGTGCTTAGCAGAATCCCTGGCAAACCATAAGAGCTCAATGCATATTAGCTATTGTTAGTATTGTTACTGTTTTTTTGAGCTCCACAAACTTTTCTTAAATGCCACACTGTACTCTGCCCTGTCCCCATCTTGGGACAAAGAGATAAGACACAGTTCCTGCCCTTGCAGAGCTCATAGTCTAATGATAGAGACAGTTGTGGCTAAAATATTATATACAGGGCCAGGCGCTGTGGATCATCTTGTAATCCCAGTACTTTGGGAGGCTGACACAGGAGGACAGCTTAAGGCCAGGAGTTTGGGATTAGCCTGGGCAACATAACAGGAACCCATCTCTACAAAAAATAAAATAATTTATTTTTTTTAAAATATGGTGTGCTTAAAGGCATAGTGGTGTGCTTCTGTAGTCACAGCTACTCGGGAAGCTGAGGCAGGATGATTGCTTTAGCCCAGAAGACTGACGCTGCACTGAGCTATGATTGCTTGAAGTCCAGGAGTTCAAGACCAGCCTGGACGACATAGAACTTAAAAAATTTAAATATGAGCCATGGGTAGTGACATGTGCCTGTAGTCCCAGCTACTCAGGAGGCTGAAGCAGGAGGATCGCTTGCGCCCAAGAAGTCAGGGCTGCAGCTATGATCATGCCACTGCACTCCAGCCCAGGTGACAGAGGCAAGACCCTGCCTGTTTCATAAATATATAGATATCAAGGGTGAAAGTTACATAATGGTGGAAGCTCTAACTTCTTGGGGCAAGGGAAAGGGGTCAGGGAAAACTTTACAGAGGTGATGACATTTGCAGCTGGCCTGGAAAGGTGAGTGGTGAAGGAGAGAAGGCAATGCTGGGCACTGCAAGAGCCAACAGGCATGGAGATGGTTGGAGCCTGCAGGATGTGCACATGCTCATATGCTTGGGAAGAGTTGAGCAGCTGTTGGCTTTGGATTACCCTGGCCTTGCCTTTGACAAGCCTCACTAGAAGTGTTCCTCCATCAGGCAGCAGCTGGCCAATTCCACGAATCTGAGGGCACCTCCTGTCCCCACCATGGGGGAGGAGGAGGAAGCTCCTGTCTGCGCTGTGCCCAGGTAGGCTGCAAGTTCCCTGTCAGCACTGGCTGCAGCCACCAGAGCCCAGCATGGATGGAAGCCAGGCTCTGTAGCCCAATCCTTGCCTGCATTGGCCTGGCTCCTGAGCCCACTCCTCAGGGGAGCTCCCTCCAGTCTGGGGTGACTATGACCTCCTCCTTGCTGGCTGGCATGCCTCCTGGCAATGCCCTGCTCTGTGAGGGCTGGTGGAAACACCATGTAGGGCAGAGGCTTACTCTAGCCACAGGACTGGGGTTGAATTGGACCAGGGGTCCGAAGGTACAGACAGGGTCCCTGCAGGCCTTTCTTTTACCAAGATTCTTGCCTTTACTAGCAGCCATTCTCCTGAAGGGATTAGTCCTGAAATATGGACCTTCCCTACCTGTGGATGAAGGACTTCTTTCAGCCCTAGAGCCAGGGTATTTAGCCTCTCCCTCTTCCCACCCAAAATGACATCAGCCTCACCCTTAAAAGGTAAAGACCAGTTTGGCTGCAAAATACTAGACTGGCTGATAAAAGGCACCAGTTCTGGAGTCAGACTGTCTGGGGTCAAATCCCAGTTCTGCAACCTCCTAGCTATGTCGCCTGGCGCAAGTAACTTAATCTTTCATGCCTCAGTTTCTCCATCCACAAAATGGATAATCATACCCATTGAATGTGCTCATCCAAGGGTCAGCACAGTTTCTGTAAAGGGCCAGAGGGAAAATATTTTAGGCTTTGCTGGCTTTGTAGGTCTGGGTTGTAGCTATTCAGCTTTGCCACTGCAGCAGATGAACGGGCACAAACAAAACTTGAACAAATGGGTGTGGCTGTGTACCAATAAAAGTTTATTTATAGATACTCGAATTGGAATCTCATATCATTTTCATGAGTCACAGAATCTTCTTCTTTCTTCTTTTATATTTAAAAGCAAATATAAAAATTATTGGCTTGGCACAGTGGCTTGTGCCTGTAATCCCAGCACATTTTTCGCCATGTTGCCCAGGCTGGTCTTAAATTCCTGAGCTCAAGCAATCTGCCCACCCTGGCCTCCCAAAGTGCTGGGATTAGCAGCTGAGGTGGGAAGATCACTTGAGGCCAGGAGTTCAAGAACAGTCTGGGCAACATAGTGAGATCCTATTTCTACAAAAAATATAAAATAAAATAAAATTCTTAGTTCATGGTTAAAAACAGAATTTGCTTTGCAGAACATCATTTGCAGTCCCCTATGCTAACCTATCTAGGTGCTTAAAACAGTACCTAACACTCTGTTCTTGGGTTGGCTTTAAATACCAACCAGGGATTTAATACCTGTTAGCCACTTTCAGGTGGGAAGATATGAATATGGTATGAAGTGGGTCGTCTGTGGCAGTTGGTTTGTTTGTGAGGGACAGGCCATTGATGATGCGGGGGTCAGCTCTGCCTTGGAACAGCTGCCCAGAGCATGGCTAACTGTGTTACCCCTCTTCCCATCTAAAGTGACATGAGCCTCGCCCTTTATAAGGCACAGACACGAATTGGATGTAAAATCATGGAGTCAGATTGTCTGGGTTCAAATCCTAGTTCTACCGCCTCCTCACTGTGTCACCTTGGGCAAGTAACAATCTTTCTGTGCCCCAGTTTCTTTACCCACAAAATGGGATAATGATATCCATCTCCTGGGCCCACCGCTGCCCCAAAGTGAGGACACCCTGACAGAGTCCCAGACCTCCACCACTGCACCCTGATTCCCACAAACACTCCGGGGGCCCTGGGCCAGTTCTCTGCATCCTGAGGGCATGGAGGCCACCTTTCCCCAGTGTCAATGACTAAGAACAGTTTATTCACAAACGGCTCCATCGTCGGGGCTGGCACTTTCTCCTCTCTTTGGCATCTGGCAGTAGTTGTTCAGCCTTGATACTCAATATCCTTGGGCTCCAGCCCAGGCTGTCAGTATGGGTGAAACCCTCAGCCTGGAACTTTGGAGGAGTCCTTCCTCCTCAAGACCCGTGGGGAGCTGCATCAGTCCTCACTCTGGCCTTTGCTTGGGCGAGCACCACTGCCTCAGCCTCCAGTCTCTAGTGACGTGCTAAGAGTTCAGGTCCTGGGATTTATCTCATCCTGGACAGCTGTGAGTGTTGCTGCGTCATGCCAGATGAGTCCTCTTACACATGCCCAGGCCCCATCTTGTGGTTTAAAGCAGGTTTTTTGGTCGGAGTCTCTGAAAAGCCCAGAGTGGGGCAGAAGGATCCCTGTGTATCTAGGGGGACCCGGACCCAGTCCATGCCCTTAGACCCTGGCTGGTGGTCCTGACTAGATCTGTCTTCTCAATTCTGCCTCAGAGCTCATCCAGCATCTGGGTATCTGTGAGCTGGTTGGAAAATGCCCTCTCCAAGCGCAAGGTATTGTATTTGGGGGGCGGTGTGCCGGGCACTTGGGTTCCTAGGGCTGGAGGCAGGTGCAAAGCCGAGTTGAAAGTGGGTAGGTCATCGTCTATATCCAGGGCTGGATTGTCCTGGCCCTGTGGGCTGCGGGGAGCTTCTGGACAGCGGGGAGCCTGCTTCCGGGCCCACCACTCCTTGGCTTTCTGCCACTGGCGGCGGGCAATGATAGAGAAGAAGTCGATGAAGAAAACCTCGATGATCTCAATGACGCAGACAACAGAGCAGCTCATCCACAGGCCCAGCTGGCCACCAAAGTTGGACAGAAGCATCTCAATCTGCAAGGAAGGCCAAGCCACACCATCAAGAGGGACCTTCCCCCAGGTTGGCCTCACATAGGGACCCCGATTCACAAGGGAGCCACGGGTCAGCCCGGACCCTGCATAGGCCGGGGGGAAAAACAGGCAGGCTTCCTGTCTCCTCTCACCCTGCACATTCTGACCTGAGACCTGGCTGGCCTATAGCAGCCCTTCTACAGCAGGCTGGAACCCCTACCCTGACTCTGCTCCCCAAGGCCAGGCAGATGGGCACATTTGTAGGCCCAGGATAGGTCCCGGAAGGAAGCCACTCTACTCACACTGTTGGCTGGGCTCTCCATGATAGATCTCTGGTTCAGGTCTTTGTAGAATATCAAGAGTTTGGCCAAGTCTGTCCTGCAAAATTCCAATAGGTGAATCAAGAGTCTTGGCATCTTACCAGATCACCAGTCCTTAGCCTGGCTGTCTCCCTGCTGCCCAAGCTTGCAGCACAGCCAAGGTGCTGAGCTCCTTGCGGGTATTGGGACCTGGCCCATAAGGGCTTGGTCTACACCCCAGAGTATATCTCCAGCCTGGATCTGGTCCTCAGGTCATTCATTCACTCAAGAACCGTTTCCCAACTTACAGACTAAGTCCATCCAGCCATATTGTCATTGTACCCTGGTCTTCATTAAACATGGACATTTGTAATTGTTCGATTGCAATCTCAAGTATATACGGGTAATATACATGAGCAGGGTAGTTGAGTATAAAGTATTATGATAAGAGGCATAATGGCAATGAGCATTTATGGGGGACTTCCTGTGTTGCCAAGCACTGTCATAAGAACTTTATGTGAATTAACTCACTGAATTCTCCCAACAGCCCTATGAGGCAGGTATGTACATTTTCATCATCCTGATTTCACAGATGTGAAAACTGAGCTGCAGATTGGTTAAGGAACTTGCCCAAGACTACACTGTTAATAGTTGGCTGAGCCAGTACTCCAACTCATTTAGATCTGGCTTCAGAGTCCATGCTTTTAACCATTGCACTAAACTGCCTCTTGATAGGATGACGATGAACTGGACCATCCAAAGGAGCAGTTATTACTCAGCTGCTCGGTGCTACAAAACAATGGAGGGTCGCTCTCGCCAGAACTTTAGAACTTTCAGGAAAAGCTTGAAATAATGGGTTGCTTTCATGAGGCCAGGTTTGGCCCAAGAATCAGTCACCAGTTTACAACACTTGGTTTAATGGTTTGCAACTGCTTAGTCAAAGTCTATTTTATCATTAGAGTGCAAGTACCTTGGTGGGCAGAGACCATGTCTGCTTGATGGTCCTGGTTCCCCTAGCACCTCACACAGCACCTGGCACCTAGGGGGTGCTCTATGAATGTTGGAAGCCAGATTGGCTCTTACAGTAGGCAGGCCCAGCAGTTGGCATGAAGGAGATGGTGATGGCTTAGATAAATGTGAGTTCACATGACATGATTCACAGGTGTGAGTTCACCATTCCCAGCTTTGAGGAAATGAATGAGTGAGTGAATGAAAAGGAGAGTGGGCCAGGTGCAGTGGTTCACGCCTGTAATCCCAGCACTTTGGGAGGCCGAGGCAGGTGGATCACTTGAGGTCAGGAGTTCAAGACCAGCTTGGCCAATATGGTGAAACCCCATCTCTGCTAAAAATATAAAATTAGCCAGGTATAATGGTGTGCACCTATAATCCCAGCTACTTGGGAGGCTGAGGCAGGAGAATTGCTGAAACCCAGGAGGTGGAGGTTACAGTGAGCTGAGATCATGTCACTGCACTCCAGCCTGGGTGGCAGAGAAATACTCTGTCTCAAAAAAAAAAAAAAAAGAGGATTTGGCCATGCTCATACTGAAGCAAGTGAGAAGGCTTGGGGCTGTGACAGGCAGAGGTAGAGGAACAGGGTAGAGGAAACTTACTTGTTGAGCTTTTTGTTTATTTGCCGGCCTTGGTCCCAAGTGAGAACGGGCAGCAACCACTTCTACAATGGAGAGAGAAAGAGTGGGCCTGACGATGCCTGAGAGGCCAGGCCCAGCCTCCCTCCACAGGCTCCCCAACTTGTCCCCCAGCCTCCACAAGTTAGCTCTCTTCCCCTTAGACCATGTCCCAGGCCAGAGGACACAGCAAGGATGTCAGCGAGGCTCCAGGCTGGGGGCTGGAGGGGGAAAGGCTAGGCAGAAGAATTTACCTCCGAAACCATGGATGGCCATTGTGCCAGGCTTGTGGTTAGTGTCCACTCCTTAAAGCTGAGGGAGGAGGAGACAGCGTGAGTGTAGGTGGCCCAGCCCAACCCAGTTGCCCACTTCATCCCTTGGGGTCCACATACCTGCAGGCTTCTTTGCATACAGACTGGCAGCCCAGCTCTTCCTGGACAAAGGCTCGATGCAGTTGGTAGTAACAGTACACTGAGGGACGAGGGAGAGGGGAGCCTGAGCTTTGGAGCCACAGGACCCTTCCTGGGTGTCCCTGGGTCACCAAGGACAGCCCCATAGTCTCATTTTAATGACCTCTCCTCCCACTTTCTACCAACACTGGCTCTCTGGAAACACATATTGTGTTGTGATGTTGGGAAACAGTGAGGTGGTTAAGGATGTGAACTGAAGGTCAGGTCGCCCTTGGTTTGGATCCGGCTCTGTTCCTTTCTGGCAGTGTGACCTTGGGCAAGCTGGTTAGCCTTTCTGGGCCTTGGTTATCTATTCTGTGAAAAGATAATATCCACAGTTCCTACCTCCTCGGGTTGACTAAGGTGGTCAGTTGGGAAGCATAATTCAAGCCAGGCTTGAACCGAAGTAAAACTCTAGTTAATGGCTCTCAACCATATCTCCTTCAGGCAAAATGCAATGGGGTGGGGGCCCAGGCTGCCTGTTGCTGGGGCTAGGCTGACCCTGGTCCTGGGGCATGCAAGGCTGGGGCTGGTCTCACTCACTCCAGTTGGGGTGCTGCTGGTAGTTGCAGTAGTTGGCTTCGGGAGGTAGAGGCTGGCTGTACTGCGCACACCCACATTTCTCCACCATCTTTGTCTGGAAGCATGAATGAAGGCAGATCTGAAAGGGGAGACGTGGGGATGCCACTCATGTTTTTGCACAGGGATGCCAAGGAGTTCCCTGCACATCCCTCAGCCCAGAGGGTCAGTCTCCCTAAGGCTTCACCAACCATATGAACCTGCCCCTTATGCCAACTGGGCTGGACATGGTCCCGGAACTCCAAAGGGCTCAAGCTGGAAGATGTATTAAGAGTTTATTTATTATTAACATAATAATAAATTATTATTATTATTCCGAGAATGTGAGAGAAGGCAGAACAGATCGTCTCCCTTAAGTGTTGAAAAACCAAATGCCTACAGGAGGCAGTGATGTAAGCCACATACTGGGGGGGTAGTGAGAACAATGGAAGCAAGAGGACACCTGCTTCGTTTATTGGGGTAGCTGCCCCCACTGTTCATCCTGCAGGAAATATGGGCTCCATGTTGCCTTATTATTTCATTTTTTTCAAGGGGCTGGAAATCTTGGTATTCTCGTAAAATTCCCTGACTTTTAAACACTATCCAGGCTCTTGAAAAACCTGGATGTATGCTGCCTGGAAGGAGACTGGGAGCTGCAAATTAGCAGTCCCTAATCCAATCCCACCTCCCCCTGTGGTTGCTGAGGGGAGCCCAGATGGCCCAAGGCCATCATCTAGTGAGGGGCACCAGCAGGCCTGGAAGCCACACTCTTGACCCTTTGGCCAGTGTCTCTCCCAGATCTCTTCTCTCCTGTCCCTCCCCTGCCAAGGCCCATTTAGGAGGTGGGTCTGTCTCGGCTGTACATTGAGTTCCACGCAAACCTCAGTGAATCAATTAAGCTCTGGTTACAGACAAACTGCAGAGGACTGGAACCAGCCGGCATCATTTGTTCTTGAGGTCTCTGGATGAACCCCAGGGATCCTCACCCAGAGTTCCTGGTCCAAGCCACACCCCAGCCTAGATATAACTTTGTCTCCTGGGTCCAGGCCATAAACCTAGGGCTGGGTGCCCCCGTCAATCTGTTACCTGGAGCGAGTAGGCAGCATTGTAGATGTTCCTGATTGGCACGTCACTCCCGTCCTCCGTGCACTGACTGTAGGGCTCGCTCAGCTTGAAGGACTCTGTCTGCAATCACAGCAGCACACACTCAGCCCTGTCCTCCCCCAGTACCCAGGCAGGGGGCTTTGCAAGGGGCACCAGACAGGGGACTTTGCAAGCAACGCTTGGGAGCTGAAAAGCTATTTGGTCACTCATTTAATGAAAAGTTAGTGAGCACCTATTAGGTGCCCAGTACTGCTGTAGACACTGGAAACAGCAATGATCAAATAGATAAGTTCTCTGCTCTCATGGAACATGCCTTCCAGTGGGGTAGACAGATGGTCAGCAAGCAAATAAATAAATAAGATGATTTTGGATAAACCTGGATGGTGTTTAATGAAATGGGGTAGGGAAAGTGAAGGGGTTAAGAGGAGATGGGCAGTTTTTCCCATAGGGTGCTTAGGGAAGGTATCTTTGAAAAAGGGACCTGTTGGCTCAACATGGAACTGTGAGAAAGAGCTGGTCTTATCAAGAAGTGGACAGGAAGCTGGGCATGGTGGCACACACCTGTAGGCACAGCTACTGGGGAGGCTGTCTCTACCAAAAATACAAAAAATTAGCTGGGTGTGGTGGTGCGCATCTGTAACCCCAGCTAGTTGGGAGGCTGAGGTGGGAGGATCACTTGAGCCCAGGAGGTCAAGGCTGTAGTGAGCTGTGATCATACCACTGCACTCCAGCCTGGGCAAGAGTGAGACCCTATCTTAAAAAATGAAGTTGAAGAAGTGGACAGAATATGGTTGGGTGGAGCGAACAGGAAAGGCTTGAGGCAGGAGGGGCTGGTGTAGCTGCAAATGGCAAAATAGAGAAATTGCTGGAGATGGAGTCAGATGGGAAGGTTGAGGCCAAATCATGCCCAGCTGAGAAATTTGTATTTCATTTTCGGAATGAAATGAATTTGCAGTTAACGAATCCACTGGGAGGAGGGAAGAGGGATTAGAATGAGCAGGGCCGGGTGCACTGGCTCATGCATGTAATCCCAGTACTTTAGGAGACTGGGGAAGGAGGATTGCTTCAGTCCCAGGTTTGAGGCTGCAATGAGCTACAATTGTGCTGCTGCAATCCAGCCTGGGTGACAGAGCAAGACTCATTTTGAAAACAAGAGAGAGAGAGAGACAGAGAAGAAGGGAAGGAGGGAGGGAGTGAGGGAGAGAAGGGGGAAGGAAGGGAGGGAGGAAGGAAAGAAGGACAGAAGGAAGGAAGGAAGGAGAGGGAGAGGGGGAGAGAGAGAGAGAGAAAGAAAGAAAAAGAAAGAAAGAAAGAAGGGAAGGAAGGAAGGAAAAGAAAGAAGAAAAGAAAGAAGGAAAGAAAGAAAGCGTAACAGGAAGGAAGCAGGGACTGTGAGTTGCCTGGGATTCCTGCTCAGGTGAAGGACTCATTGTCTTGTTTTTTGGTCCCAGGAGTTGACTTGAAAGATGTTGACTTTCTTAGAAAAAAGCCAAGGAAAGCTCAACGGAGTAGAATGCTACCCTGATCATCAGAGGAGGTAAACAGCATTGTCACTCAAAGTTCAAAAATCGTATTTGATGACTTTTTTTTAAGAGATGAGGGTCTCCCTCTGTCATCCAGGGCAAATGGAGTTCAAGGGTGCAATCAGGGTTCACTGCAGCCTCTACCTTCCGAGCTCAAGGGACCCTCCCACCTCAGCCTCCCCAAGTAGCTGGGACCACAGGCTCCTGCCACTGCGCCTGGTTTCAATGATGTTTTATTGTGGATTACTAAATTTTGCTCTAGCTTAATATTTGTTGCTGCAAATAAATAATCCAGCCAAGCCAGACAAGCAAAAATGGGGGTGGAAGGAGGATAACATTTTCGAAGGGCAGCATCTCAATGGAAGATAAATCATGACCAGTTTATCGCAACTGTGTGATTGTGCGCTGTGTGTGTCCACGTGCCCAGGTATAAACGTTTTTAGTTTTTTGGTTGGGGAGACGGAGGTAAAGCGAAAAAGGATGGCAGATTTGTGGGAGGGAAGAAAATTATTTTCTCTTTGAAGAAAGAATGAAAACTGGGGAAAAAGGAATTCAGAGGTTTGACACAGATGGAAACTGTAGCCATCTCAATTGACTATAATCCCTTTCTGTTTGTATTGCATTTCATCTGCTGACCCATTAGTCTCCCTCAATTAGCTGCGAGTACCTCCAGGGCAATTGGCGATGCTCATTTAAAAATGTTTAAACAACAGAAGCAAACAAACGGGAAAGTGGCTGTCTGACCTCCCCTCTTCCCCAGGGTGCCTGTACTAGCAGATGAGATCCTGCATCTCAGGCAGACAGACATGGACTCACGCGTTCACTTTGCACTGCGACCTGCCCTTCTCACTTATAAGAGTGAGCGTCTTTCTATGTCAGTACAGAATAAAGACTTAATAGCTGGGTAGCAAAAGCATGAAGGGCCTCTAGTGCATGCCAGGGCTGGGCTGGCCACAGAGGTGCAAAAATGTTGAACAGTGGCCTTCCTCGAGGTCACAATTCCATGCCATCCTCTAAGCTTCTCCAAGTAGCAGGATCCCTGGGTGGACACATTCCTATGCCCCTCCCAACCCCACCCTGCCCGGTCCTGTTGAGCTGTTCTCAGTGTCTAGAGTGTCAGTTACAGGCTCTACCTGCCCTGGGTAGGAAAGCACAATACCCTGCCATCTAGATGAGGGGTCTGTCCACTTAGGCAAGCTGTGTGCAGCCAGCAGGGATGACTGGGGCTCTCTCTACCCTGAGAACCAGCCCATGGGCCACTTCCAGGAAACCGATTATGAGAAACCATTTGGATTTCTACGCTTTCTGGGTATTCAATGGCCCTTTACTCTTCAACGATGCTTATCAAACTCGGAGCTCTTGGAAAGTTCAGGTTGTTTTCTGAAGCAATGGAAAGTAGGGCGAATGGAGCATATGTTCCATTCTGAGTGGGGTAGAGGTCTTGAGATTCTCAAAGCCTCAAATGCATGAACTTTAACAGAATGCTCTTCCCTCAGCCCCAGCTTTCAGTTTTCCAGAACCGCTGGCTTGTGGAGGCTTAAATTCTGATGGCTTAAAATATTACATGAAATAATAAAATAACTGGAAGCAAACTCAATTTAGTATCTGCTCTCAAAGAGGAAGAACTCATTAACATAATGACTAAAGAAGACATTCTGACTTCTATCCTGACCCCTAGGGACACACAAAAAAGTGTGTGTATATGTGTGCATATGTGTGAGTTTGTATGAGTATCTATGCATACACGTATGCATGTAAGAGTGTGTATGTGTGGTTGGGCACGGTGGCGCATGCCTGTAATCCCAGCACTTTGGGAGGCCGAGGAGGGTGGATCATGAGGTCAAGAGACCGAGACTATCCTGGCCAACATGGTGAAACCCCATCTCTACTAAAAATACAAAAATTAGCTGGGCATGGTGGTGCACGCATGTAGTCCCAGCTGCTTGGGAGGCTCAGGCAGGAGAATCGCTTGAACCCGGGAGGTAGAGGTTGCAGTGAGCCAAGATCACGCCATTGCACCCCAACCTTGGCAAAAGGGGAAACCTCGGTCTAAAAAAAAAAAAAAAAAAAGAGTATGTGTGCGGGTGCACACATGGGTGTGTGTGGATGTGAGTGGATTGTGCATGTATGTGTATGTATATGGGTATATGTGTCAGACATGGAGCCCATTTATATCAAACCAGGTACTATCTGCTTCTTTCTGAAGATCTTGGGGAAGGAGACAATTACATAGGAGTCCTTAGCTCACCTCTCTCTCTCTCTCTTTCTCTGTCTCTCTCTCTCTCTGTCTCTCTCTCTCTCTCTGTCTCTTTGAGGCAGGGTCTCGTTTTGTCACCCAGGCTGGGGTGCAGTGGTGCAGTCATGGCTCATGGCAGCCTTGGCCTCCTGGGCTCAGGTGATCCTCCCACCTCAGCCTCCCAAAGTGCTAGGATTACAGGTATGGGCGGCTGCACCCAGTGAGCTCATTCCTTAAGGTATAAACAGTGCTAAGGGAAAAAGCCCAGATGGCAGCAGAGCCAGAGGGGCGGAAAGGCGACAAGGGGAGGGCCTTTATCAAAGCCCCCACAGCTTCTGGGGTTAGAGAGGCAGCTATCACCTTCTTGCAACCTTGAGAACTTCCAACCAGTATAATCACTTCTCATCTGTGAGATGGTCAGTCCAGCCAAGCTATTTCCAGACAGGGTGGCTATCAGACCATTGTTCTCACATTTCAGTGGTAACTCTTGTCCTAGCCAGTAATCCCAAGTCACCTTCTCAGAAAGATTGGCTTCCTTGCCACAGCTGAGAGGTTTTCAAATTCCCTTCCACCTGCACCCTGATTTAGGGCCCATCACGGCGGTCAACAGGCTGGTCTCCCAGGCTCACTTACATTCATCCTGAGTTTCTCTTTCCATTATGTACATTCTGGGTAAGACTTCGTTTGAGTGACAGATTCTCCCAGTAGTAAAAAGGACTTCCTCTCCCAGCTACTGAGGGCATGGGGGAGGTGTCTAGCAGCCCCAGTCAACAGGCCAAAGTGGCAGCTGGCCTGCTGGTAGCCCAAGTCTGACTCTGGGGGTGTGTGGGGGGCCTTTCTTTCCCGTGGTTTCCACGCTCTGCCCTTGTTTCTCAGAATAGACTGCTGCTTCTGCCAGGGATGGAACAGCAGAGATGGCCAGGGTGGGGATGGAACAGGTGGCTGGCTTTTTTTCTTGAACTAGTGCAGACCTGGGGGGGGGACTATTTTTTGAGGGGGTGGGGGGGGGGGTGGGGAGATGGAGTCTCACTCTGTCACCCAGGCTGGAATGCAGTGGCGTGATCTCGGCACACTGCAACTTCTACCTCCTGGATTCAAGCTATTCTCTTGCCTCAGCCTCTGAAGTAGCTGGGATTATAGGTGTGTGCCACCACGCCCAAGTAATTTTTTTTTTTTTTTTTGTATTTTTAGTAGAGATGGGGTTTCACTACGTTGGCCAGGTTGCTCTTGAACTCCTGACCTTGTGTGATCTGCCCTCCTTGCCCTCCCAAAGATTACAGGCTTGAGCCCCTGTGTGGGACTTAGATTCATTATTGAGGAGGTTTTGTTTGCTTTGGGTCTCTAGGCTGTCTTGGGGCCCCTCCCATGACCCTGTCCTGATGGTCTCCTCTGACCATGGGCATAAAGGGGTTGAATTTTGGGCCCTCCTAGAAGGCTTCTTCTCGAGAAACTGTGTTATGATCAATGGTCATTCAACCCTAAACAACCAGGAGCACCAAGCCGGCTAGCTAAGGGGTCAGGAATATGGCCTCGGGTCTGAATAAGTCTGAAATCAGATTCCCACTGTGCTACCTAGTGGCTACTTCATTTTGACTAAACAATAATAATAACAGGCCAGGCATGGTGACTCACCTGTATCCCAGCACTTTGGGAGGCTGAGATGGGTGGTCACTTGAGGCCAGGAGTTTGAGACTAGCCTGGCTGACATGGCAAAACCCCATCTCTACTAAAAAGATAATAATTAGCTAGGTGTGGTGGTGCACACCTAGTTAGCCTGTAATCCCAGCTACTTGGGAGACTGAGGTGGGAGGATTGCTTGAACCCAGGAGGTCATGGCAGCAGTAAACTCCCACCTCAGTCTCCCAAAGCAGTAAGATTATAGACGTGAGCCACTACACCCGGTGAAAAAAATTCAGATGGCTTAAAATGTTACATGAAATAATAAAATAACTGGAAACAAACTCAATTTAGTATCTGGTCTCAAAGAGGAAGAACTCTCATTAATATAATGACTAAAGAAGAAAACAAAGACTTTGACTATGTAAGCATTCACTATTTTGCATGTGAAAAAGTGCCCTAAAGAAAACCACAAACTGGGAAAGATATTTGCAACATATATGACAAATAATCACTATCCTTTATGTATGTATAATTATTAATAGTATCTTTTATATATAATATACTAATATTGTATAATATAAACATACATGATATGTGGGCTTATATATAAAATTCATAAAGGAGAATGGTGTCAAAAAAGACAAGAGAAACCTTCCCTAACCCCTCTTTTTCCACTCAAAGTTATTTTTACTTCTCTTTACCTCTTTTCTTAAAAAGTATTTAATAATAGTCTCTCTCTGTCTCTGTCTCTCTCTCTCTCTATATATATATATACACATACAAACACATACATATATACACATACATATATATACATATATATATATATATATATATATATATATA
>NW_022436991.1:9675581-9697699 GCF_009761245.1 Sapajus apella | reverse complement strand
TATATATATATATATATATATATATATATAATTTTTTTTTGAGATGGAGTATCACTCTGCCAGGCTGGAGTGCAGTGGCATGGTCACAGCTCACTGCAACCTCTGCCTCCTGGGTTCAAGTGATCCTCCCACCTCAGCCTCCCAAGGAGCTGGGACTACACATTCCTGCCACCACAGCTGGCTAATTTTTATATATTTTGTAGAGATGGGGTTTCACCATATTGCTGAGGCTGGTCTCAAATCTCCTAGGTGCAAGTGATCCACCTGCCTCAACCTCCCAAAGTGCTGGGATGACAGATGTAAGCCACTGCACCCAGCCAGGCCAATATATTTTAAGCACTTACTATATTCCAAGCACATTTCAAAGTGTTTCACATGTACCAACTCATTAAATCCTCACCAGCCATGAAGTAGCATCATTTTCATCATCCCTATTTTACAGATGAGATCACTGAGGCAGAGATTACACAACCAACTTGCAAAACTGGGGCTTGAATCTCAGCCATCGGAGCTCTTAATCCCTGTTTGGCATAGACTGTACTTGTGAAATGAAGTCTGGCTATGTACTTTAGGATCAAAAGGTACAATAGGATTTGCAGTGACATGGAGTCTCCCCATTCTCCAGGGCCTGGTCCCCAACTGCACTGGGTGAGTGGTCCACCCTTGTTCACTTCCTCATTTCCCATTCACCATTCAACCCACTGTACTTTGGTTTCTGTTCCACTCCTTCCACTGAAAACTACTCTGGCACAGAACACTGGTGACCTCTTGGCTGCCAAACTCAGAGAAATACTTTTGCCCTCTACCTTGCCTGACCTTTCAACTGTACTTGTTACTTTTGGTCACACCTTCCGTGAAATTCTCTTCCTTGATGTATCTGATGCCAACTCTTTCTGGCTTCTGTTCCTACCTCTCTGCCTCTCTTTCTCCTTTTACTTTCTGCTCAGCCCTTAAACATTGCATGTTTAGTGTTCTGTCTCAGGTCTTGGCATTTATTTCCATGTCTACAATTACCCCCCAAGATTTTCTCCTGAGCTCCAGGTCCACAGCATCCAGCGAATGCTTTCTTTTCACCTTGACTTCTCAAAGCCATAATAAATTGGGTCTGTCCCAAACTGAAGCGGTCATCTTCTCCCCTAGACATACCCCTGCTCTTGGATTCTCTAATTCTGAGCCTGGCATTCCTCCACCTCCCTACCCAAGCTGGGACTTAAATATTAATTTAACTTTTCCGGACCCTTCTCACTAATACTGGCTGTCATGCCCTGTTGCTTCTGTGCCGTAATATCCCTGAAATCTATTTCCTCTGTTCATCCTCACAAGCCATTGCCTCAGCTGAGGTTCACATCATTTCTTTCCAGAATTACTACAAATGTGCTGTCTCCAGTGTACTGATTATACTTCCACCAAAATTACTTTTTGAAAAGTTTCACTACACAGCTTAAATAAACTCCTTTTTGTGACTCCTTTGTAATTGCTACATTCTTTGTCTGGACTGGCTCTTCCTGACTATTTGCCTGCACTTGCCCTTCTAAATTCATCATTTAGAAAGCCTTCTCCAGTAGTTTCTGTCTGGGCATCCATCCATCCATCCATCCATCCACCTACCCACCCACCCATTCACCCATCCATCCATCCATCCATCTATCCATCCATCCAACCGTCCACCCACTCATCCATCTACCCATCAACCCACCATCTATCAATATTTACTGAGGATCTATTACATTCTAAGAACTGAGCCTCAGAACCAGGCAGAAAAGATCTGTTTCCACAGATATGGAAACTGTATTGCAAAGTTGTGTTTACTTTTGTCTTTGGTCAGGTGTGGTGGGTCACACCTATAATCTCAGCACTTTGGGAAGCCAGATGGGAGGACTGTTCAAGGCCAGGAGTTTGAGACCAGCCTGAGCAACACAGCGAGACTCCCATCTCTACAAAAATTTAAAAATTAAATTGGAAGCTACTTGGAAGGCTGAGGCAAGAGGATTGCATGACCCCCGGTGGCAAGGTTGCTGTGATCTGTGATCACACCTCAGCACTCAAGTCTGGATGACAAAGCAAGACCTTGTCTTCAAAAAAGCAAACAAACTTTTGCCTTCTCCTCTTAAAGTGATGAGCTTTGAAGGCAGGAGCTCTGTTGGGTTCATCTCTTACTATTCAGTACTTTGGACACACAATCCCACAATGAATAAAGGAAGTTTTATTTACCAACTGCCTGGCCAGCTGACTGAGCCTACCAGCTTCACACACCTATCAATCAATCAATACATAAATAAAATAAGAAAGGAAGGAAGTCTAGTTTGGTTGGACTTTTTCTTAGTGACCCTCTGCTGACCTCTTCATAATCCTGTCTTTTTATTGTTGTTTTAAATGCTCATAAATCAGACCTAGAGCTGACTGACCCTGCTCTGTGGCTTCCATTTTCTACAACTCAAATTAGGTGTAGCAGAAAACTCACCCATGTCTTTGTTTACCCACCACTGGTAAAGAGAACACTTGCTTAACAATGTGGTGGCTATTTCCAAGCTCAGAGGAAGAAAACAAGAGAGCAGAATTCCTTAGCTCTTGTTAGTTTTGCAAGCTCTAGTATCTCATACCAGTTTGCAGACACTGTGAGAGGCAGAAAAGAGGGAAGAGGGCAAAAGGATAGGGGAAGGATATGCTACAAATCTTGGGTCCTTCTTCGGGGTTATAGATGAAACTGTGTGGGAAATGTCTGGTCAAAATGTTCACTATTGTGCTCTGAGGTTTTGCCAACTGCCAGTGAACAAAAGAATGAGTTGCCCAACTACTTAAGTGGCTGTCTCTTTAAAAAGAGTGTTAAGAGTGGAAAAGAGATACACTCTGCCTGGTATACTCCTTGGTATGGTTGGTGTGGACACTCTCTTTAAATAAGTGCTTTAAAAAAAATAGAGGCAGGGTCTTACTATGTTGCCCAGACTGGGTCTTGAACTCCTGTCCTCAAGCGATCCCCCCTACGTAGCTGGGACTATAGGTGTGTGCCAGCATGCCTGGCTAATTTTATATTTTGTATAGAGATGGGGGTTCTTGCTACGTTGCCCAGGCTGGTCTTGAACTCCTGAGCTCAAATGATCCTCCCACCTCAGCTTCCTGAGTGGCTGGGACTACGGGTGCATATAGTGCACCTAACTAGCTCCTTTAAATAAGTTTTTTATTTTTTATTTTTATTTTTATTTTTTTTGAGGCAGGGTCTTACTCTGTCACCAAAACTGGAGTGCAGTGGTACAGTCATGGCTCACTGAATCTCCCTGGGGTCAGATGATCCTCCTACCTCAGCCTCCTGAGTAGCTGGGACTACAGACATGTGCCACCATGCCTGGTGAATTTTTGTATTTTGTTCTTGGTAAAGATGGGATTTTGCCATTTTGCCCAGGCTGGTCTCAAACTTCTGGGCTCAAGTGATCCACCCACCTTGGCCTCCCAAAGTGTTGGGATTACAGTGGATTACAGCTATGAGCCACCTTGCCCGGCCTAAATGAGTTCTTAACAGTCATTCTATGAAAGAGAGAAAGAGAGAGGCAGATAGATCCTGAAATAAAAAGACCCCAGGGGCTAGGCGTGGTGGCTCATGCCTATGATCCCAGCACTTTGGGAGGCCGAGGCGGGTGGATCACGAGGTCAAGAGATCGAGACCATCCTGGTCAACATGGTGAAACCCTGTCTCTACCAAAAATACAAAAATTAGCTGGGCATGGTGGTGCATGCCTGTAGTCCCAGCTACTCAGGAGGCTGAGGCAGGAGAATTGCTTTAACCCAGGAGGTGGAGGTTGCAGTGAGCTAAGATCGCGCCACTGCACTCTGGCCTGGGTAACAAGAGTGAAATTCTGTCTCAAAAAAAAAAAAAAAAGACCCCAGGCCTGCAAACAAGAAAACTGCATAAGCAGTAGAAGGATCAGGGCCATCAGAGCCCACTCTTCACCTTACCATTCAGCTCCCATTGGGCAAGGCTGACTCAGGCAGGGGTTGGTCTGCAGCTTACTTGCATTTTAGTTGATAGGTATGCATGTTCTCAGTGCCCAATGAGGTCCACAAAGGTCAAATTTGGAGGGAGAAGGGGTTCTTGGTAAACGAGGTAAAATTGACGGCAGTGTGATAGTCTAGACCTTGGATAGCCCAGTGACTTTCCGTTAGGCTTTAATGCAGTTATTGGCATGCTTCATAGGCCTCTAAGCAGCCCAGAAGGACAGATGATAATCTTATCTATTTATATTACTGACAAATATATATAGTTAGTGTGCTAATGCCTTGCTTCCAGCATAGGTTCCATAAAAGCTGGTGTCTTGCTTTTTAAATTCTTTCCCCAAATGGCATCCTGTCCTATTAATCCATACAAAAGACACAAATACAACCTTTTTTTTTCTTTTGAGACAGAGTCTTGCTGAGGCTGGAGTGCAGTGGTGTGGTCTCGGCTCACTGCAACCTCCTCCTCCTGGGTTCAAGCTACTGTCCTGCCTTAGCCTCCTGAGTAACTGGGATCACAGGTACATACTACCACGCCCGGCTAGTTTTTTGTATTTTTAGTACAGACAGCTTTCACCAAGATGACTAGGCTGGTCTCGAACTCCTGACCTCACCTTGGTCTCCCAAAGTGCTAGGATTACAGGTGTGAGCCACCACAGCCAGCCAGAAGATACAAACACAACCTTTAATGTAACTCTTGAAATGAATGGAGTAACCACGGGAAAATCTGGGACCATGTTTCCTTTTGAAACAAATACCCGTTTCCATAAGCTGCACCTCATTGGTTATCCTTGAAAAGAAACTTTCTGTTTTCCTTTCCAAGCCTACGGAAATCTATTCTCTTACCAGGTGCATTCCTATGGATGTGACCATTGCCGTCTCGATCTCTGTTCCGACATCTTCAACAAAGGGATACTCATCCTGCCGATGGATAATCACTTTAGCTCCCGTGGAGGACACAAGGAACGGGTTGTATTCCTCTTCATTTATGTACAAAATGACTTGCAGCCCTGGGAGGATAAGGCAACCTGCTGTGATCAAAGGCTAGGAAAACATTTCCTGGGGGTAGCCCACCTCTCCCACTGCTTCAGGAGCTTCAAATCCAAGACCAAGTATTTCCAACAAGTGACAGGTGGACAAGGGCTAGACTGGAAGCTCCATGAGATTGAAATTCATGCCTGACTTGCTCTCTGCTGTGCCCCACAGCTTAGCTCAAAACAGAGGTTCAAACACAGAATCACCGCCACAGTTCTTACTAAGCATATGTTTTTTCCAAGTATAAGGAAATTGCCACTCTGCCCGAGACATGCCATCTCCTTACAATCCTTTGAGATGGGGAGTTTGGAGCATGGACACAGGGAGGGGACCATCACACACTGGGGTCTGTTGTTGGTGGGGGGTTGGGGGAGGGAGCAAGGGGTGGGGAGATTGGGGAAGGATAATATTAAGAAAAATACCTAATGTAGGTGACGGAGGGTTGGCGGCAGCAAACCACCATGGCATGTGTATACCTACGTAACAATCCTGCAAGATTCTGCACGTATACCCCAGAACTTAAAGTATAAAAAAAAAAAAGAAAAAAAAACCATGCATTGCTGTGGCTGCTTAATCCCTCAAGGCGGTCACCCAAGAAGAGATGAATCACTAATGGTGTTTCTGATCACTGGCCCAACTTCTCCTCCTACTCCTGCTCTTGCCCCTTTCAGTCTTTGCTGACCCAGCACCAGAGTAAACACAGCATCAGTGCACATACTTCACTGGCAAGAAGTAACCTGGGAACTGAGAGTGAAAAATTGCAGAGTCCTGGCTCTGTTATGTTTGGGCTGTGACCTCCAGCAATGGACTTCCCCTCTCTGGGCTTATTTACAAATTGTTTGCAATTGTTTACAAATTGCCCTTGTTTACAAATTGAATGTCAGTATAACTCAAAATTCTCTTCTTTCCATCCATATAGATCCTGCTCATTCAATTGGACCTCAGGCCAGGTCACTCCCTGAAACCTGAAACTCTTCAGGGGCATCTCACTGGATACATGGAAATGCCATAGAATAAACCTGGCTGCATCATCAAGGTGATGATAATACAACCCTTGTCTACTTCTCCCTCCTCATCTCCTCCCACTCTCTCCCTACTTCAATAAGCTCCAAGCACACTGGTTTTATTTCTGTTTCTACAACACATCTGATTCATGTTCTTCCCAAGACCTTTGCCCTTGCTGGTGGCTGGAATGTTCTTGTGTAGATCTTAATATGAATCTTTTCCTCCTTAAATAATCTTCCTCTTAGAGATCTTTCTGGACCTTCTTATCCAAACTCACAGTCCCCCACCTTCCTGATCCCAGCCACTCTGTCTTTCCACTCTGCCTCTTTCTTTTCTGCATAGTGGTCATTAGGATTTGTAACTAGATCGTGTCTGTGTAGTTGTGTAGTCATTTGTTATCTGTCTCTCCCCACAAAAATGTAAGTTTCCTAACAGCAGAGAAAACTTCTGTCTTTTCACTGCTGTGTCCCTGGGACCTAGAAGAGGGCCTGGCAAATGGGAGATACTCCATGGTTGGTAACTGGATGAGTGAATTAGCAGGCTCTATACAGATGGAAAGAAGAGAATTTTGAGTTATTCTGACATTCAGTTTGTAAACAAGGGCAATTTGTAAACACTTGCAAACAATTTGTAAACAATTACAAATAATAGGCCAGGAATGGTGGCTCAGGCCTGTAATCCCAGCACTTTGGGAGGCTGAGGCGGGTAGACCACGATGTCAGGAGTTCAAGACCAACCTGACCAACATGGTGAAACCCTGTCTCTACTAAAAATACAAAAATTAGCCGGGCATGGTGGTGCGTGCCTGTAATCCCAGCTACTCAGGAGGCTGAGGCAGGAGAATCACTTGAACCCAGGAGGCAGAGGCTGCAGTGAGCTGAGATTGTGCCATTGCACTTCAACCGTGGGGACAGAGCGAGACTCCGACTCAAAAAAAAAAAAAAATTACAAACGATTTGTAAACAATTGCAAAAACAATTTGTAAACAATTTATAAAGAATTACAAACAATTTGTAAACCATTGCAAATGATTTGTAAACAATTTGTAAAGAATTACAAACAATTTGAAAAGAAGCCCCCAGAGGGGAAGTGAATTGCTTGAGGTCACGCAGCTCCTCCATACAGAGCCAGGACTCTGCAACTTTTCACTTTCAGTTTCCAGATTACTTTTTCCCCATGAAGTATATGCACTGAATTATGATTTCTTGCAGACTTAGTAAGGGCACAGACTACACGGTGACAAAGGCCAGGATTCCAAGTGTGGATTTCCTTTACGACAGGGCCTTGCTTGTCCTGGTGGGAGTATATCTACATATCACATCATCAATGTGCATGGGACCTTTCAAGAATTCCTTTTGGGCATAAACCAGGCCAATCTGTTCAGTTCCTACCTTCCCTACAAAAGTAATCAAAATGGAACAGTAGTAACAGTAGTGCTGGAAGTTGCAATGGTATTATTTTGAGGGTAGTGACTTATTACCCCTGAAATAATACCATTGCGACTTCAGCAGCAATAGTGGTAGACTGGTAACAGTGCTCGTAAGGGTAATAGTAATAATAATAGCAACTAACATTTACTGCGTACTTGGTATGTGTTATGGCTGAATTGTTTTCTGCCTCAAATTCATATGTTGAAGCCCCAAACCCCAAAGGGATATTATTTGGTGATAGGGCCTTAATTAAGGTGAAAGGAAGCCATAAGCGGGGGCTCTAATCTGATAGGACTGATGCCCTGATGAGAAGAAGAGACATCACAGGCCTCTCTAGGTTGACACACCACAGAGGAAAGGCCATGTGAGGACATGGAGAGAGGGCATCCAGACATATGCAGCCCAAAGAGAGAAGCCTCACCAGAACCGAGTGTGCCTGTGCCTTGACCTTGGACTTCCTAGTCTCCAAAACTGTGATAAATAAATGTCTATTGCCGAAGGCACCCAGTCTCTGGTATTTTGTTATGGCAGTCCAAGCAGACTAACAGAGTGCAGACCTGGTCTTATTCTAAGTCTGTATTTTAAGTCCTCTCAGTAATCTCACATGGGAGATATTATTATTAGTCCCACTTTATAGATGAAGTGCAGTAACTTGACCAAGGTCACACAGTGAGTTGCCAAGCTGGGTTTGGGCTCCAACCAGAATCTGTCATCTGAACTAAGATAAAGGTGCATCTACCCCCCTAATTTGTTCAGCATATCTGGGCTTAACTCCATTTGGAAACCACATGCCCTGCATTACTCACCCCAGCTATGAGTTTAAACTGGAGTAGTTCCCTAGAAGAAGGAACCCCAGTGATGTCCCTGTAGCTCTCTCAAAGGTGGAAGAGAAGTCAAAAAAGAAAACAGACACCGATTTGGAAGGAAGGAGCCAGCATGAACACCGATGGAAACACTGACAGAAAAAAAGGCGTCCCTGGTTTCTGGCTAAGGGGGAGAGATTCTGAGTTTCTGGAAGGCTCCTGCAGCCCCACTGTCCTGCTGCCCCCAAGTCCACTGTTGGAGGACCTCAAGATCTCCTTGTTGCACATTTTCTTACCATATTCGCTGCCCCCCATGGAGGTACTGAGAATGGTCTCATTTTCTTTGTTGTTGAAAGTGTAGCAATTCCCATGCATTGGGTGGTGGAAAAGGGTGAAATTCCTACGGAGGAAGAAAATGGGTCAGAAAGGGATCTCCCCCACACATCTTAGCTGAAGTTGGGCAGGACAGTGCTAATGAAGCCAACTATTTTTAGGGAGATTGGGTAAAAGATGTGGCTCATTATACCCATCTTGCTCCTGACCAAATGACAAACAAGGCCCCTCATCCTGGCTGACACACATGGACATAGAACTAGCTCTCCGCCTTCTGTGTTCTCTCTGAATCCTCTCACCTTCATCTCTATCCTATCTTGGCATTCCTTGTGCCACATCTGCCCCCAAATTCCTCCACTTTTGAATTTTTCAGCCAACACTTGGCATTTTTCCATTCAAATTCCCAGTCCTAGAAAATGATCCCCAAGGAAAGAATCATATCGTCTGTGCCCTTATGTGACTTTGGAACCCAACTCTTAGGGAGACATGATTCCAATTATTCACTTTTCACAATAACCCATCTGTCCCCTAACATATAGACAGGCGAAAGAGGCTGAGTATTTTATTTTATTTTTATTTTTGAGACAGGGTCTCGCTCTGTTGCCCAGGCTGAAGTGCAGTGGTGCAATTATGGCTCACTGAAGCCTCAACTTCCCAGACACAAGTGATCCTCCCACCTCAGCCTCCTGAGTAGCTGGGACTACAAGTGTGTGCCATCATGCCCAGCTAATTTTTTTTTATTTTTATTTTTTATTGTAGAAACGAGGTTTTTCAACGTTGCCCAGGCTGGTCTTTAACTCCTGAGCTCAAGCAATCATCCTCCTCAGCCCCCCAAAGTGCTGGGATTATAGGCGTGAGCCACTGTGCCTGGGCCAGGAACACTTCAGAATGTCTCACCCACTGCCCAGTCACCACCAGGGATCTGAGTGTTATCCTAAAGGTGAAAGGTTTGAAATCTCACGTATTTGAACATAGGCCTTTCTTCCCCTATTCCTCCCTCCTTCTCTTCCTTCCTTCCTTAGAACAATGGCTCTTAATCATCAGTATGTATGATGGTAAATACAAGGTTATATGCACAGTGTATGGCAAAACAGGTACTTTTGTGCCAACCTTGTGGGTTGGGGGTTTCCTTTCTTTCTTTCTTTCTCTCTCTCTCTTTCTTTCTTTTGAGTCTTACTCAGCTTACTGCAACTTCCACCTCCTGGGTTCAAGCAATTCTCCTGCCTCAGCCTCCCAACTAGCTGGGACTACAGGCGTGCACCACACACCTGGTTAATTTTTGTATTTTTAGTAGAGTCGGGGCCTCACCATCTTGGCCAGGCTGGTCTTGAACTCCTGACCTCAAGTGATCCACCTGCCTCAGCCTCCCAAAGTGCTGGGATTTAGAGGTGTGAGCCAAAGCGCCCAGCCATCTACCTTGTTTTTAATGAGTAGTTTAATGAGTTTAAGGAAATTTTGATTGTATGTCATGTATACCTCACTCACTGACTCTAGAACACAGCTCCCATGTAAGCAGTTTCCAAAAGGCAGCATTAGGGAGAAGGGCACCTTTTACTCCCAAGACCTATCATCAAGGCTGTAGGTGCCTGAAAGGGGCCTGGTACTTAGAGCTGCCAGCCCTCAGAGGCTGAGAGAGCAGCTTTCTCTCCTGACCTGGCATCGCAGGATACTCCGTCAAAGAAGCAAGTCACCAGCAGCTCCTCGGCAGAATAGCTCATGTTAATTTTCTTCTCCAGAGGCACCTGTGCCATGATGTTCATGTAGTGCAGCTTATACCATTCCTGAATGGCATTGATCCCCGAGCTGAAGGTGTAGGTGGCACAGTCAGAGGTGTCGTTTGAGCACTGTAAATAAGAGGAGACGTGAGGCTGAAGCCATCGGTCCTATCGCTATTCTTCAGAAGGACCATAAGACTGAGTGACTGAGACTCCAGGTCAGATACTCAGGGGAACAGGCAGGATATCTGGGGCAAGGATGGATTTCCTCTCACTTCTAGGGGCTGGGAATGATCATCTTCAAGCCTCAAGGACCAAAAAGGGGCTAATGAGAAAAGACAGCGTCCTACTCCTGCGACTCTGTACTACTTGCCCACCAAGCAAGAAGTAAAGCCAGCTTCTTCAGGGTCCCCAGGGTTCATCTGATTGATGCTACTATGTTCCTAACAATCTTTCCCATCTCTTATCATATCAACACTCGAGACATCTGGATTCCAGCCCAGACTCTGACACTAGTTCTCTGCAGGATCTTAGGCAAGGTGTTCTGTATCCATTATCTCACCCACAAAATGCTGACTGAAATACCATCCTTCCCAAGCACGTGTGGTAGCTGGGAGGACTGTTTGAAATATACAATAATGAGAGCTTTATAGGGAAGCCATTGTACATTCCAAATGTTCTCATCACACAAAGCCTGGAAACTTTTCTAAATGGACCGATGTCAACTGATTTCGGCTGGTCACAGTGGCTCACGCCTATAAACCTAACAATTTGGAAGATTGTCCTGGGAAGACTGAGGCCAGGAGGTCGAGACCAGCCTGGGCAACATGGCTAACCTCCAGCTCTACAAAAAATAGAAAAATTATCTGGGTGTGGTGGTGCATTCCTGTAGTCCAAGCTACTTGGGAGGCTGAGCCCAGGAGTTCTAAGCTGCAGTGAGCTATGATTGCACCACTCCTGCCTGGGTGACAAAGTGAGATCTTGTCTCTAAAACAAACAAACATATATATAAAGAGTTGATTTTGGTATCAAGAAGAACCTTGCAGATATCCTGTGAAAGGACCCAAGAAGACTTTGAAGTCTCAATGATTTAGAGGAAGGGCCATTTTTCAGGATTTGGGACTATAGCTACAAGGTCACACAATCAGCAATCAAGCCTATAAGGTATGGACATAGCTCCTGTCCTCCAGAGGTGGCTGGACATGGAGAGGTAGGGTGGTGAAGGAGTTTGCCTAGGAAAATCCTAGAATTCATTTTCAGTGAATGGCAGTTCTCAAGGGCCCCTCAGGCCAGGCGTGGTGGCTCACGCCTGTAATCTCAACACTTTGGGAGGCTGAGGCGGGCAGATCACTTGAGGTCAGGAGTTTGAGACCAGCCTCACCAATATGGTGAAACCCAGTCTCTACTAAAAATACAAAAAATTAGCCAAGCAGGGTGGTGCATGCCTGTAATCCCAGCTACTCGGGGGGCTGAGGCAGGAGAATCACTTGAACCCAGAAGGTAGAGGTTGCAGTGGCAGTGAGCCGAGATTGCACCACTACACTCCAACCTGGGCAACAGAGCAAGGCTCTGTCAAAAAAAAAAAAAAAAAAAAAAAGTCCCTCAGATGGGACCAAAAGGGAAAATGAGGTCAGGCCAAGTGCCTCATGAAGGCAAGTACTGCAGGAAACACTGATGTTTTTGCTGTTTATTGTCTGTCTTTTTCCTTCTGGTGCCAGCATCTCAATTTTGCTTTGGAGGAATTTCCTTTCCCCCTCTGGATACAGTCTGGTGAGATTGGCTATGAAGATACTCCACCATCCCTTAGCCAAGGGGTGATTAGGTGATCCACGCTTGACCAGTCAGATGGTCCCAAGATGGAATTTGACTATTAAACATTAACAACAAAACAACAACAAAACTGAAGATATTTGATGCTTCTTTAGCAGCAATATCTGAAATGAATTTTCATCATTTCTTGCTACCTATATCCTTATGTCTGCCCTAATTTCTGCTCTTTGAGAGGCCTCCAAGAGTTACTGGTTGCCTTCTAATACATTTTGCCCTCTCTCTACAACCCCCCCTACTTAAAATCACCTGAGTCAGTTTTAGTTGTTTGCAGCTGAATCACCCCAGGTGAGTGTATTTATTCCTTCCTTCCTTCCTTCTTTCCTTCCTTCCTTCCTTCCTTCCTTCCTTCCTTCCTTCCTTCCTTCCTTCCCTCCTTCCTTCCTTCCCTCCTTCCCTCCTTCCCTCCTTCCTTCCTCCACTCCCCTCCCTTCCCCTCCCCTCTCCTCCCCTTTCCAAATAATTTTACTTTACGTTCTGGGATACATGTGCAGAACATGTAGGTTTGTTACACAGGTATACATGTGCCATGGTGGTCTGCTGCACCTACCAAGCTGTCACCTAGGTTTTAAACCCCACATGCATTAGGTATTTGTCCTAATGCTCTCCCTCCCCTTGTCCCTCAACCCCCCCATTTTTTATTTGTTGGTTTGTTTGTTTTGTTTCTTTTAATGGAGTCTCATCCTGTCACCCAGGCTGGAGTGCAGTGGTACCATCTGGGCTCACTGCAACCTCCACCTCCCAGGTTCAAGCAGTTCTCCTGCCTCAGCCTCCCAAGTAGCTGGGACCACAGGCATGTGCCACCATGCCCAGCTAAGTTTTGTATTTTAGTAGAGATGGGGTTTTACCATGTTGGCCAGGTTGGTCTCAAACTCCTGACCCCATGTGATCTACCTGCCTTGGCTTCCCAAAGTGCTGGGATAACAGGCATGAGCCACTGAGCCTGACCCTACCTGGGTATATTTCTTCCGGTGGGACTATAGGGGATAGTGGCCAAGGAGAAGAGTCCCTGGACCCAGCCCATCCCATGCCACTAAGCAGTGAGAAGGTGAAATCTTACCAGTTGGAATCCCACCACCTGCTTGGACTCGATGTGCATGACATTTGAAGCCTTGTGAATGATGCTCCCGCTGACTTTCCGCTTCCTCCCTGTGAAGAAGTCCCTGACCTTGCCCTTCTCGTCCTGATCGAAGAGCAGCAGTGGGATCCGGTGGGAGAATCTGGGCTGTGCTCCCTCCAAGTCAGAGCTCCAGGACTCTGCTTCTCGGCGCTTCCGGGACTCTGGAAAGCCATACAGGGACTTCAGGGCCTCTCTGGTCTCCTGTTCCAAGTCAGCTAGAAGGTGGCGCACGGCACTGTACCTGCCAAGGTGGGGAGGAAAAGTCAGGGAGAGGGGAGGTGGCCCTGGCAGGACCCTGGTGCTCCTCTGGGCTGTTTTCCATCAACACGTCAGCCTTGTGCCCACCTTTCCCATCTCCTTGGCAGAGGACACCATGCCTTTCACAACTTGCCCCATCCAAAGTGACCCCTGGCCCTGGCAAATGGGAAAAGGCTCATGGGTGACCCGTGTGTGACTTCCTGTGGCTTCACCTCTGCCACCACTGTCTGCTTGCTCTTGGGTGTGTTGATGAGTTTGTCCTGACCAGCATTTCTGGAGTGGTGACTATCAGGTGCCTCCCATAAACCAGCCACAGTGAGGACAAGTAAATAACTGCCAACCAGGAGTCTACCTAATGGGCAGGCTCCTTCTCCACCCAGCTCACTCTGCCTCTGCCCACTGATTGTCCTCAAATCTGTGCTGGGGGAAAAGAGGGTATAACTGTTACCTCAATGACCCCCAAGAACACAAAAGAATTATAAAGGAGTTGCCTGCATGAAACATAATATACCATCTTTTAATTTTCACAAATCAGATGGTTCTAGCCTCCCAAGTAGCTGGGGACTACCTACAGGTGTGTGCCACCATGCCCAGCTAATTTTTATATTTTAGTGGAGAGAGGTTTCACCTTGTTGGACAGGATGGTCTTGAACTCCTGACTTCAGGTGATCTGTCTTCTCTCCTCTCTCCTTGCTCCCTCTTGCTCTAGGCATAGGTAGCAGAGCATGGTGATTCAGAATAGAAACTCCAAAGCCAAACTACCTGGGTTAGGTTCCCCATCCTTGTACTGGCTATGTGACCTTGGACAAGTGTCTTAGCCTCTCTGTGTTTCAGCTTCCTCCTTTGTGAAATGGGGTTGTTGGGAAGGTTCGATGAGTTATTATATATAATAAACACACTCACATATACATATAGATAATTAAATGGCCTCTATTATTATTATCGTTTATTTTAGAGACAGGGTCTCACTCTGTTGCCCAGGCTGGAGTGCAGTGAAGCAATCATGGATCACTGTACCCTGGAACTCCTGGGCTCAAGCGATCCTCCCACCTCAGCCTCCCAAGTAGCTGGGACTATTGAGTGTGTGCCATCACACCCAGCTAATTAAAAAAATGTTTTTAGAGACGGGATCTTGCTCTGTTGCCCAAGTTGGTCTTGAATACCTGGACTCAAGCAATCTTCATGCCTTGGTTTCTGAAAGTGCTGAGATTTCAGGCATGAGCCACTGTGCCTCTATGGTTAATTACATTAGTGTTACTCTATTTATTAAGACTTTATTCCTCCACTACAATATAAGCTCCACTAGGGAAAGACTGTGTTTGAGTTGTTCAGTTCTATATCCCAGAACCTAGTACAGTGCATGACAGTGTACAGATGCCGAGTAAATGATTATGGAACAAATAATGGATGGAAAGAAGAAAGGGGAACCAGAGAGAGAGAGAAGGAGGGAGGGAGAGAGAAAGAAAGAAGAGAACGACCTGGAGGGTGGAGAAAGAGTTTTAGACTTGATCTTGATTTTGAGCTTTGCACCAACTCACTGATGACTCTGGCAAGTTAGTTTCCTTTGATAATCTTCCTCCCCTGCTCTTTTTCCCTTCTCCCCACATCTGCTCTGACAAAGTCTGCCCAATTCAGACCTTCCTCATGGACCAGTTTCCCATAATCCTGAGAAGGACTCTGCTGACCCATTTAGAACACATCCTGCAGAGGATGATAGGGCGGTGCCAAGGGCTGATCACATCCAGGGCCCAGTGATCTCAATTAATGGGGCTGGGTTTGTTCAGATGAGGATTTGGGGCGGCTGAGGTGCTTAAGAAGTCACCTGGGTGTCACTTCTGAGTCAGCCTTGAGCTCACTCATGCTGCAGGGGGAGGGAGCATGTGAGCCTGGAGAGCCAGGGGCGTGGATGCAGATGGGGACTGGCTGATTTGGGCTTAGTATGGGGAGTGTGTAGAGGGGGTTAGTTCATTCAGGGCCTCTTCTAAGTGGAATGAATCCTGTAGCTTCCTCTTCCTGCTCTCCTGGGCTAGCCCATCCTCAGGAGTCATTGATGGTTTAGGTGCCGTGGCTCATTTCTGTAATGTCAGCACTTTTGAGAGACCAAAGTGGCAGCACCACTTGAGCTCAGGAGTTTGAGACCAGCCTGAGTAACATAGCGAGACCCCATCTCTACAAAACCAAAAAACCTTAGCTGGGTGTGGGGTGTGTGCCTATAGTCCCAGCTACTCAGGAGGCTGCAGTGGGAGGATTGTTTGAGCCCAAGAGGTCGGGGCTGCGGTGAGCTATGATTGCACCACTGCACTCCAACCTGGGTGACAGAGTGAGACCCTGCCTCCAAAACAAAAACACAAACAAAAAAAAAATAGAGAAAAAAAAGTCTGGGTGTGGTGGCTCATGCCTGTAATTCCAGCACTTTGGGAGGCCAAAGTGGGTGGATCACCTGAGATTAGTAGTTCAAGACCAGCCTGGCCAACATAGTGAAACCCCATCTCTACTAAAAATACAAAAAATTAGCCTGGTGTGGTGGTGTGCACCTGTAATCCCAGCTACTAGGGAGGCTTAAGGCGGGAGGATTGTTTGAACCCGGGAGGCAGAGGTTGCAGTGAGCAGAGATTATGCCATTGCACTGCAGCTCGGGGAACAAGAGCAAAACTCTATCTGAAAAAAAGAAGAAGAAGGAGGAGGAAGAGGAGGAGGAGGAGGAGAAGAAGAAGAGAAAGAAGAAGAAGAAGAAGAAGAAGAAGAAGAAGAAGAAGAAGAAGAAGAAGAAGAAGAAGGAGAAGAAGAAGAAGAAGAGGAGGAAGAGGAAGAAGAAGGAGAGGAAGAAGAAGAAGAAGAGGAAGAAAATGTCCCTGATGGATTGAAAACTTGGTAGATACAGATTTGGAACTGGGGATAGTGCAGTTTACTAGTGTTAGCAACAAATTAAAATTTTTAGAAAGCACATTTGTAGGCTGGAATCAGCCTCCAGACTGCCAGTGTGTCACTTTCAGGAGGAGCTTTGGGCACTTGTGGGGTAGGGGGTGGGGGGCCTGGCTCCCTACTCGGGTTTCCCTGCTCATGCCTCTTACTTGTAGGGGTTGATGTTGCAGATGGTGACTGCAGGAAAATCCAGCTTCTGGAAGCGGACTTTGATGGAAACAGAGACTGTATAGAAGGAGAAGACGAGGAGGGCGCACTGCCAGAGGATGAGAGCGACAGCAGTCAGTGTGAACCCGATCCAGAGGAGGCGGCGCAGGCGGCCACGGGATACCACGATGCGGCGGCAGCCATGGGTGTTGGTGTTGAGGCAGTACCACCGCATCAGCTCTTTAATGGTCGGCGCCTGAGGGCCTGTCACAGGCAGATTCTTCTTGATTTTGGCTTTGATCTTCTCTCCGGGAGCCATGGAGGATGGGACTTTGAGGTTGGGCGTACTGGAGGGGCAGAGAAGAGAAGTGGGTGAGCCGGCAGGCACTGGCCGGCTAGTGTGTCCCTGGAGGCCACAGTCTGGGAAACACCAGCCTATGTGCCCTTAGAGGCCTCCTTCCTCTGTTCCCTCTGTAGCTTGAACACTTCGCATTCTGAAGCCTTGGCCCCTTCTCCAGGACGTTTGTTTTTGGCCACCACAGCTGCCAGAGAAGCTGCCTACTTTTCTTAAGACCCCCAGGCCTAGCTGTGGAGGGCTGGGTGAGGTGTAGCCTACAAGGCTCTGGCTGGACAGGCTGTAGGAACTTTCCCCAGATTCCTGGGGCAGGAGCTCTGGAAGCAGCCCATCAGCTCTCTTATCAGGCAGGGAGACTTGTGCCTTATCACCTCCAGTAGCCCGCCTTCCTCAAGGGCAGCATTCCTATCTCATTATGGCCCCTGGTGCCTAGCACAGTGTCTGGTACAGAGCAGTTCTTCGCAGATTGAAACCGACAGGTGAAATCTGCCAAGCGAATTTCCTGGCAGCCGTATTAGATCATGTTCCTGGCTGCATTTTCCCTAGCCTTTTCTCTGAGGCTTTATTATAAGTGAAATGATTTCTCTTTCGTTTCTTCTCTTTACAGTCAAGCTCTTAATGTTTCTAGAGCACCTGATGTAACAATAACCCACAACTATTGACCACTTAGTATTTTCCAGGCAGTGTGCCATATTTCCTTGATTCTAAGATACCATTAATTTAGAGAGTGCCCTTGATTTTATAACAGCTTTGGGGGAGAGTACCAGTATCGGAAAGCAAATTACCACATTTATCAATGTACACGATGCATCTCAACTATACAAACTTTACCATTAGAAATAATTTTAGAAATGAACTAATATACTACATAAAAACTCATTTCATGTTTTAATATATGGTCTCATTAGTCACATAAGTCAATTAATCTCCCTCTGTAAGTATACACATAGCCTACATATATTCATGTTGTGTTTCAACAATTCCATGAAATAGGCATGCTGTTATTGTCTCCATGTTACAGAGGTGGAAAATAGGCTCAGAGAGGTAGAATATCTTGTGCAAGATGACACAGCTGGTTAGTAGAGGAGCTGAATTGGAATCTTGCAGCCTTCACCACTATGGTATATGCCTTTGAGGGGCCTGGCAGTGTGCTGGGTGCAGAGAGTTAATTAACAGTGCCAAGAACTAAAGGTAGGAGGAAAGACCCTGAGCTATTTAATTTCCAAACTCTGAATGGTACACGTGACCACTTCCCAAGACTTGTGAGCACTAGTATTGGGGGTGGGGAGTATATGAAAGCTGTGTCCCCCTATGTCTTCTACAGTGACAAAGGCAAATTAGGACATATCCTAGGGTATACAGGATGGTCCCCAGGACCAAAAGGGGCCTGTGTCTGGAACTTTGGTGTGCCCCATCAAGTTTTTTAGGCAGGATTCAGAACCTTCAGAGTTATGTTTTTTTTTTTTTTCCCCACTCTGAACCCATGAAATATGGGCTAAAATTGGAAGCTGGGACAAAGCTAGGAGGCTTCCAAGCTTATGATGCTAGTGGGTTCAAGGCCTCTGATGCAAAGGAAATGGAGTGCTGAGCCTGGAGGTGAGACACCCAGAGCAACCAAACTGCTCCAAACTCTCCACAGATTTAATATGATTTTACTGGGATGAAGAACACCATCTCTGACCTTCAAAATAATGCTATCAGCCTCTGGGCAAGAGGAATATAATTTATTTGGTTTTTATCATTTAAAATATTGCTTATTCTCACCTCCTCCCTCACTACAATCCACCCCCCCCCCAAAAAAAATAGATAGAAAGAAAGAAAATAAATAAATTAGCAAGAATTTGTTTTGAAATCTAGGTCCAGGTTCAATTGCTTGTCAAATAAAACTGCAGCCCTCTTCCATGAGTGTTCAACAGAAGCTGTGATTCTGGAAGCTCCTATCCCCAACTCCAAGGGTCCCTCTGCCCCTTCAGCCCCTTCCCCAGAACTGACCTTGACCCCCAATGGATCAGTCAGCAATGTCAGAGGAGCCCCAAGTGAAGGAAGGGAACCGATCTTGGTCTTTGTGAAACAGATAAAATATTCATATAAATCATGTTTCAACCTCAAAGCAAAACAAGACAGTAGCTACTATTAGATTATGCAGCCTGATCCAATGTGACACATTGGTGAAAGAATGACTCGCTGATACCCAGCACTTACTCCTCTAAGTACTTTGCAGGTGTCGTCTTACTGAATTTTCACAATCTTCTAAGGTAGGTATCCCAACCACCCCCATTATACAAATGAAACAGACGTGCTGACAGGTTAAGTAGCTTTCCCAAGGTCACACTAGAAAGTGGCTGAGCTGGGATTTGCACCTAGGAGTCCCTTTAACGACTAGCTAGGCTGCTCCCCAGTCATTAATAATAATAATAATGATAATAGCAGCAGGGAAAGCAGCAATAATAGCAGCGATCACTTATTGATCCCTTTCTCTACTCCCAGGCATCCAACTCAGTCCTTTTTACACAATATCTGATTCAATCCTCACTATAATTATATGAGGTGCTATTTACTTGGCCCATTTCACAGAGGAGGAAACTGAGGCACAGAGGTTAGGTAATTTGCCCAAGACCACACAGGTAGGAAGGATTTGAAGGATTCTTTAGAATTCCAGGGTCCTGGCTCAAAGCAGAGACTCCGTGCACCCCCCCCCGCCTGTTTCCCATCCCACAGCGCAGGATCCCAAAACTTGGGGAGGGCTGAGAGATTTGCCCCAAGTCTAGCGTTGGATCTTTGGACCCGTCAGTCCCCGACCAGTGCCGGTCCGGGAGGGCGACTCCTGTGCAGAAATCGCTTGAGCTCAGACTCAAGGCCCGGACCCGAGCTCCTCCCGGGCGACCCCGCAGCCCCTGCCCTCCCAGCGCGGAGCGAGCAGGCGCTGTCTTGTGGTGGAGGCCACGTCTGCCCCCGGGAGCCCGGGCTGAAGCCGCTGGAGCGAATCCAAACAGTCCGCTTCAAGTGTTTGCTTCTGTCTGCACCAAGTCACCCCGGAGAAAGCATTTCAGAGGGCAGAAGGAACAGTAGCGGACAGGTCCATGCGACTCACCCCGGCAAGGGAAGGGGGCGGGGGCTGAGCGGGTGCCGGTCGGAGAGAAGAGGCGAGGTGCCCCCCGGGACCCCCAGGCCCCCGGACCCCGGACCCGGTTTCTGAGTGGCTCTTGCCCGGCTCCGTGCTCCGGACCACGGCGTGGGTAGACCCCGGAGAGCTGGACTGCGACCACCCGGGCAAAGTGTCCCAGCATCCCAGGTACCGAGAAGAAGCCACAGGCTGATGCTGGCTCCGCCACCTACCGCGCGGACTGCGTCAGAAGAACCGGCGCCCGGCGGCCGCTCCGGTGCCCAGGACCCCCAAGCTGGTCCGACCCGACCCCGCTAAACTCACCTCTGGGTTCCAAAGGGTCCAAGGCTCGTGAATGCGCGATTCGGGTGCGTCGTTCCTCTGCTTGCTCTCGGGCTAGCATCCCCGGGCAGCGCCGCCAAGGGCTCTTGTGGGACGGCCGGGCCCCGCCCCCTAGGGCCCTGCCTTCCCAGGCCCCGCCCCCACCTGGCCAGGTGCTTTCCCCAGGCCGCCGAGCACCTGCGGCCTCCCAGAGCGAGCCACGACTCCGCAGCGCCCCCTGCCGCCCTGAGACCGCCCTGCGCCCCTGCGTGGCCTGCGCTGCGCCTTCCCGGGCCACCGCGCAGTGCCTGCTGCCGCCCCGAGGCCGCCCTGCACCCTGCATTCCCGCTGCCTCTGCGGCACTGACCCCAAGGCGCCTCGCAGCGCCTCCAGCCCCCTATCACTGCCCCACGCCTTCTTTCCACTCAGACAGTAGGCACCCGTCCTAGCACCAGCAGGAATCCCACGCAGCTTTGCTCCTCCGACTCCCTCCAGACCTGCAGCGTGAGGCCGCTTCGGTGCTCACCTGAGTCCAGCTGTAGGCAGTAGGAGCTGTTCAGCCAGGCCACTCATCCTTCCACCTTTTCAGTTGCTTTTTCTTTCTTTCGTTCTTTCCTCCTTCCTTCCTTTTTCTTTCTTTCTTTTTTTTTTTTAGATGGAATCTGGCTCTGTCGCCCAGGCTGGAGTGCAATGGCTCAATCTCGGCTCACTGCAGCCTCTGCCTCCCGGGTTCCAGCGATTCTCCTGCCTCAGCCTCCTAAGTAGCTGGGATTACAGGCGTGCGCCACCATGCCCGGCTTGATTTTTATGTTTTTAGTAGAGAAAGGGTTTCACCATGTTGGCCAGGCTGGTCTTGAACTCTTGACCTCAGGTGATCCACCCCTCTTGGCCTCCCAAAGTGCTGGGATTACAGGCATGATCCTTCCTTCCTTCCCTTCTTTCTTTCTCTTTCTTTCTTTTCTTTCCTTCCTTTCTTCCTCTCTCCCTTCCTCCCTCCCTCCCTCTTTCTCCTTCCTCCCTTCCCTCTCTTCTCTCCCTCTCTCCTTCCTTCCTTTTCTTTCCTTCTTTCTCTTCTTTCTTTCTTTTCTTTCTTTCTCTTACTTTCCTTCCTTCTTTCCTTCTTTCTTCTTTTCTCTCTCTCTTTCTTTTTTTTTTTTTTTTTTTGACAGGGTCTCCCTCTGTTGCTTTGGTTGGAGTGCAGTGGTGCCATCATAGCTCACCGCAGCCTCCAGCCTGGGCTCAAACGAGCCTCCCATTTCAGCCTCCCAGATAGTTAAAATTACAGAGGCAAGCCACTTGCCTGGCTTCAGCTGCCTTTTTATAGGGACTCTGACAGCTACAATAAATGAAATTAGAAAACTGCAATTGGAAGGGACCATAGAGACACAGCCCCTCTGTGCGGGGGACAAACGGAGACCCAGAGAAAGGAAGGGGTCTGTTCTCACCTAGAGCTTCTCAGATTTGAATGGGCTTAATCACCTATGGATCTTGTTAAAATGCAGATTGTGACTTGATAGGGATGGAGTGGGTCTTAAGAGCCTGAATTTCCAAATTCCTAGGAGATGCCTTGGTTGCTTGTCCAATGGCTGCTTGCCCAGATTGGCAGAAACAGGTCCAGCATTATTGGAGAGAAATTTAAAGAAAATCCTCTAAAAAATCTCAACTGCTTCTTCTAACAATATATGGTGATTGTAAAGAATTAAAACAATAATCTGTGCCACTATCCTGCCCCAAATAAGCATGGCTAACAGTTTGGTTAT